>NC_135225.1:1569357-1634357 GCF_052324685.1 Brachyhypopomus gauderio | reverse complement strand
CCATATTCCCACACATTCTCTGCTTCTCCTCTCAGACTGATGCCCATAGTTCATCATAGTTTCTGAAGCCCCAAGGCATTGTGGGTAATCTTTGTGTGTGGCACCACGGGGGCCTGTGTCCTCCTGAAGCCCGACGACCATACTGATTGGCTCTGTTACCCTGAAGACGCGCTACACGTTTGATTGACAGCAGGTGGCTGGGGATGGTGAATTGAACCGTGGTGTGTGATTCCCAGTTGAATCTCATCTCCGGTTTTCGCTCACATGGAGCGCCCCGTAAGGAAGTGGTGTACCATCACGTAGCCCCAACCCTGCCTGCCCTGCCCAACCCCGCGAGATGATTTCTCCTGCGTCTCAGTTTCTGGTTTGCGTGGCTCTCGTGGTCTGCACCAGGTCTCTCCAGCTGTCGGCAAATGGAACCAATTTCGACCCCTGGAGGAAGGTGGTCTTGATGACATCTGAAATGTTCACAATGTGAACTCTGCACATAAACATCACAGGTCAGGTGGAGTTTAGAATGAGTTCACTAAACATCAGCACTAAAGGTGGTTTTTTTTATTAAACCTGATTTTGATTGATGGTCCGTGTTGTATTATAACATATAATTCAGCCAGCTATGATGTGCCTTAATAAAAGTGTAGATTTATATGAATTAATAATTTCCTATTAGTTTCATCCACAGGTAAGATGTCTCTAAGATGTCAGAAAGATCAGGATGTTTTCTTTGTTGAGAATTCAAATACACACAGATGAAACGAATGTTTAAATGTTTAGCTTACATTTGTAGTAGAAACGTAGTGTACCCTCACACAAGCCAACATATGAGCCTTATTAAACAACAGAAGTGTGTAATTATAGCCTCATGAAATTTAAATGCATCCAACAGAGAGCAGATAGAAGGACAAAAACAATCAGAGAGAATAACTAACATTACACTGTATGAAAAGCCCCATGGGTTTTACTATTACCACACTTGCCATTTACAATATTGTCATATATGAATTTTAAAAATTCTTCAGATATTTATAATGTTCATAGTTTGAAGAAAATAGCAAATCCAAAGAAAGTTGTATTCTCTTGTGTATAACATTGTTTAGGCATGTTTAGTCTGTAGTTCAAAATATACAAATCTCACTAAATAGCTATTTTGTATGAAATAAAAAATATATATTTCTTTTTTTCAAAGTTCACATTCACTGAAGAATGATCACTAAGAATATTAAATATCAAAATGTTCTCTAACATTTTGATATTTCAGAGATCCATTTAAGAAAGTTCTTAAATATGCAAACATTATCATCCTGTTCAACAAATGGAATTATTATTTCATTTTCAATTATTCCTTCTTTTACTTTCTCTGGTGTTTATATGTCAACCTTAAGCAGACTTTGACCAGCGAGTTCCAATGAACAGAGAGTCACAGAGCTGCAAATCTTCTGCTGTGACTGTGCTGCTGTTTGTGTTGTCCAACCAGTGTGGAAAACAACACAAAACTCCCTATTAAATCTATTATATGGAGTCTGCTCTTACACTAGGGGCAGTCAGTAAATAGCAAACATGAGCTTTCCTGGCAGACGTTGCTGTGATGGGGGCCACTGTCACTGCAGCAGGGGCATGACCTCTGTGTTTCTGGTTCAGTCTTGAAGGTCTTTAAGGGACGGCTTGAGCGCTAAAGCCCTGCAGAACTAAGACCCGTCTTCTGTAGCCTGGCTACTCTAACACATCCTCCAATGGGCCTGGACAGACGCTGGGCCCCTTCACCCAGTGCCCCGTTCACAGATGCCATTAAAATGGCCTTTAAAAAACATTTCTAGCACCTTATCATGCAGGAATGTTTTTATGCCACCTTCACACCCGCATCACGATCCTGCGGACCTGCCAAACGATTGCGGTTTGATTGCGGCTATAGTTACAGCCCAGATTTTTACATACCAATAGAAAAAAAGGATGGAGGAAGAGGAAGCAAGAGAGAGTGAGAAAGAGAGAGAGAAAGAGAACAATGGCCTTCAGGACAAATAATCGAAACTACATAAAATAGGCTCCAATTTTTTCATTTCCCCAAATAGCATGCATCAGTTGAAATGGGATACGCCAGTGGAATGCCATCTCATTACGGAGCAGATGGTTATCCTTGGTTTAATTAACCCATGCATAGACACATAAGCTTCTACAAAGCAGTAGAGACCCGAGCGGCCTGGTGAGGTGAGTGGAGGTATTACTGGTCCTTCTGGAACACAACGCTGGTCCCAGTCTGAGCCTGCAGGGCAACAGAATCCTGCTCCCCGGTGGATCGCCGCATACGTCACGTGACACTCATTAACCTGCCGTGACATTGTCCCTTTAACGTTTGGGTCACGTTTCCACACCTGATCTGCATCACACCAAAAATCTTTGTCGGGCCTTTCATGTGGAAGATTTATAGTAGATTTTCCTCATTGACATATAAGGTGAAATGAGATGAAAGCAATTATAGTAACTGGGTACACACATATTACTACTTTAATATGATTGGCTAATCCTACTGCAGTTATTTTAAACAAACAAAATACAAAATGCCCAGTCTTATATATATACACATCATATAGACTGGACATTTTGTATTTTGTCTGTGTGAATATAAATATGCATATACTTCTCCACTTTCTTAGCTGTAATGTACAGTAGGTTTGACAGCAATATGAAATAACAGTGAACTCTCCTATACATTTAAGATTTACCGTTCCACAACAGTAAAGGGACATTAAGGCACAGTGTGTCTCTGTTAGATTACCCATCAGCTCCCAGTGCTGTGGTATTACGTTACACTAAAATATTTAACTTGGATGTTAGACCACAATTAGATTTCCTTTACTAAACTTTAAGATATTCCAGGAGGTGTATGATTTGCTTTCTCTTGCTGTTGTGCATGTGACTGAATGTTTTTAAATTGTAGAAACATTGTTCCTCACTTTAGGGTATAAGAAAATAAGAAAATTATTGATGATACATTTTAATTGAAATTGCAGTCACTTATTTTTTTCAACATAAAACTATGAATACATATCTATATGTGAGAACATGAGAGAGAGAGAGAGAGAGAGAGAGAGAGAGAGAGAGAGAGAGAGAGAGAGAGAGAGAGAGAGAGAGAGAGAGAGAGAGAGAGAGAGAGAGATATAGATCAGTGTGATGTTTTGGAATTGCCTGGACATTACATCACTAACTTTAAGCTAAATCACAGATAATGGCGTCAACTGAAGTCCTTAATTATAATCAGTATGTGTTTGCTCGTCGTTTTCAGGCCTTGCTGCGTTTCTCCCGTTAACTATCCTGCAACTATCCTGCATACCCAGACACCTGTAGCAGCAGACACACTACGCGTGACCCTCGTGCGCTTTAAGACAACCGCAAAACCCGAGAATCAACGCACGGAGGAGGAACAAGATGTAAATCACTTCAATACTACATCAACTCTGTCTTTAATTCCTACCTGTCTCTGGGGTATTATTATTATTTTTTGCTATTTTGGATGCAAGACAATATCCACAACTACAGCTAATAACTATCTACATATTTAAATCGGTCATGCCAAATAATGTAAATGTAAATAAATGTTGTAGATAAGCTATACTCATGATGAGCTATTTTAAACCAGATTGTTTTGTTAATTGTTTTTTTTACTAAATGAAACGAAATCTAAATAGGTATTCACCGAAACCCCTTAAACCCCTTTCAAACTAAATTACCAAATCAAAGTGGTACTTTTAAATAATGATTTTTCGTGTTTTTGAATGGAGGTAAGTAGGAAAACAACAATTATCAGTGCGCGTTTCTCCCCAGTCTCCGTCCTGGCCCTGCTGGGTGGGGTGTCTGTTTTCTTAGTCATTACACCCATTTTACTGTCGCAAGGCTGCAGATTGAGAGCAGCACGCCGGACTGATCCAGACTGACCAGGGGCTACCGACCCACTTTCACTTTCACGGATATGGGTTTTTTTTCTCCTGTAGGTCCTTATAGTTGTAAACCTTGGTTGTTCATTACAGAGAATTATGTAGCCTGTATTTTCCGTTCGTTTTTGTAAAACAAATGGGGTACAATTTTAGGCAAATTATGCTCAACTTGATTATAGTCTAAGGATGACATATCGGAGCATTGCTCTATTTTCAAAACAGATTTAAAAGGTCCTCTTTAAATAAACTTGTTTTTAGTGTTATATTCGTGTTATATTCACATATCTGCCCGAATTATCATGAAACATTAGAAATGTAAATATGAAACATTTGAAATGTGAACATGAAACATTTTTTTAATCCCGTTTATTTATAATGAAGTCAGTTCAGGCGTGTCAGATTTGAACGGTGTGTATACCGAGCTAAAGATATAGTCCTTATCACATGTTTATTCTGAGCTACCGTTTTTCTTATCTTTAAGACGCGGTAGGACCGTGGCTGAGTGCCACCAGTACCTGGACGCCTTCCTCAGAGGTCCACATACGTGTGTGTGGTGAGATCTGGACAGTGTCCCCTTGGCCAGAGAAGGATGTAAGTAATTACCAATTCTCAAAACACTACTTTGCTATAGTTAAATACATTACACGCCTCTCCCGCACACGCGCGCTGGACCATCTCACTTCGACCTGTGAAACACGGACCTTACAGAAAACCAGTCACCTTCACCAGGCCCAGTCTGCTGCAATTAACCAATCATCATCATCATCATCATCATCATCATTAACATCATCATCATCATCATCATAAATTCAAAGAACATGTGTGGTGCATGGCGGGTTTCACATCTCATTTGCACCATTCCGCGTTGGTTTTGAGTTGTTTTTTTATTTTTTAGTGAGTTATTTGAGCCCACCGCACATTCTCGTAATAGTCTGTTATGAAATATCTTAGGCTACGACTAATTTAGCTTTTCGGATTTAAAACAGTTGGTGGACTATAGCTTCATTCTTGGGAATATTATTAGGAACTTTTTTCTTTTTCAGACGTTTGTTTCTTATTAAACAGATTTGAATGAGTCATATGGTTTTTTTTCCGGAAAATGCGTGTGTGAGTAATGAAACACACACACACACACACACACACACACACACCGGTCCATGCGTCACACGTGCCAGTCTGAACACGTCCATTATTTAATGAGAATAAACGAAGTGGTGAATTATCTGCAGTCCGTTCTCGCGTGGAGGAAACGTCCCTGCAGCAAAGTGGGTGTTCGCCTACACGATCCCCGGGGAATCATCTCAATATAGGCAGTAATTGGCCCTTAATATGAGGGAATGTTCTCCATATAAACTGATCTGGCTGTCGTGCGCGCTCCAAACGGACAGATACGGGAGCGCGCTGGTAAACAGGGAAATCAGACCTCAGCTTTTAAAACCAGACTTAGGAGACGCAAACGCTTTGATTACCACAGACTTAGACGTTAGCTGTAATTTACGAACGCGGACTTTCGGTTTCACTGACACGTCAAACAAACAAGCACGTTTTAGCGGGGTCCTTCACCCTGAAAACGCTCGTGCAGGGTGGTGTGTTCGCCTCGCGCACGCAGCGGTAGTCGCGCGCTCGCAGCGCCGCGTGCTCCTGCAGCCCTGCACGCGCTGTCAGGAGTGTGTGAAATCACACACACTCAACAGAATTCAGAAAAAAAAACACTAAAACTAAAGCTGCTGTTTTCGTGGAAAAACCCAAAAATGCATTACACGGAGTACTTCCGTCGGTCTCTTTCCAAAAAGGTCAGACTAAATTTACAATTTATAAAAGGTTCTGAAATTTGTCATCTCTAAATGTATTAAATATTGAAGGTTGTTTGGTTGTCATAAACAACGATATCATTAACCACAACAACAATAATAACATCCCCTTAAATTGTAACATTTGAAATAGGGTTTAAATACATTTAAAATGTGATTTTGATCGTATCATACTATGGGGTCAACAGTCTTATAATTAAAAAACGTTTAAAGCCAGGACAAAAATCGAAAGGCCCGGGAAACAAGATAAAGTGATATACGGTAAACCAGAAATATACGATTAAATTTACATCCAGTAGGCCTATCAAACGTTTTATAATTATACTTTATTTTACACATTTCGTTAATATTATTGTGGTAATATTATTTGTGTCGTTATATCTCGACGGTTTTTTGCAGGGTGACAGGCAAATTAGAGGACCAAAAAATCACTTGTAGCTACTAAGTCAGTAGAAAATAAACCTAAATTGTCTTTCTGGTTGCTTCACATCTTCTCACGATACAGTACAGCCTGCAAGAGACAGATGCCTTCGTTGTGTTTCATTTCACGGTTTTCCTGCTTGTTCTCCTGCTTAAATGACAGGCTTACTTTCAAAACTATTCACATCAAATGTAGACACCTTGGGCAACTGTCCTCTAAAACTTAAGCTAGAGAAAAGAGTGCAGTTGAAAAGTGGCTTTCGTTAACCAGACACGCCGCATTCGTGATGTCAAATATGATTGTTGTAAAACAGCGTGATTTATGGCTACGACACTGGGAAGGTTGTAGAAAAATGTAGCTTTATTATTTATATATTATCAAACGTAAACAGACAAAATGGTGGCATGCACGTAGACAAAAATATATAGTAGTTTACAACGAAAAAGTCACCGTCCTTTCAAAGGGCTCCTTTGACAGAATTTCTCATCTGAAGCGAATTAGTGCTACAAGTGTGACCCAGATTAGCCCATAACGTTCCCGCTCGCGCTCTCATGCACGCGCACGCGCGAGCGAGCACGTTTCTGGTTAGTAGTAGTCCTGACGGTTGATTCTCTAAGGCCCAGCTTTAATTGGCGTACTCACACTAGGCACGGTTTGCTGGTTCCGTGCTGGGGCCCGGTTACCCCCCCTCCCCACTCCCCCTCTGGCCTGCACTCACACTGGCTTCAGCAACCCGGCCCGAGCACGCTTACGTCATCACAACGCCGCTTTATTTGGAAAAAAGCGCGCTCGCACAACACTATAGAGTTCACGATTCTCTTTTTATTGTATTTTTGGAGTCGTTTTGGGAGTGCAGAAACACGGTGCAAGCACAGATTTATCGATAATTTAACACAACGATTGTCTGCTAATCGCTTTGCCGCTATGACTGTTTAACGTGAGCGTCGCATCACTGATGTCATGTTTGAGTTCCAGCGAAATGAACCAATCAGACGAGGCACCAAGCGGGCCCGGGCACGGATAGCGCTCACACTAGAAGCGAACCGTGCCCGAGTCCACATGAATCGTGCCCTGGCCCACCTCTTCAAAGCGGGCCCGAGCACGGTTAACTGATCCGGGCCCGGGCACGGTTGGAGCGCTCACACTAGCCAAACGAACCGTGCTTCGGCAGGCAACCGGGCCCGGATCACAGAGCCTAGTGTGAGTACGCCTAAGCTTCTTGGAGGTTTTGTGTGTTAAGACACAAACAAACAGTCTGGAGAATCAGCAATGATCAGAATGACCTATTTTTGATATTTGTGACACGATCTGGCGGCATAGAGCGCGAACCTAAATGAAAGTATCACGCAAACACGGTAAGAAAAAATGCATTTTTTGTCGACGTTCTTCATCCATATAAATAATGTTTCATTGTCAATACACTGACTAAGCACATTAACCAAAAACAAGCAAACAAAAATACATGTCATTTACACATAAACAATAAACATTAGATAAAAGCTAAATTATAGTTTATTTGTTCATCACATAATCATTTAAGCAGTAGCTTCATTATATTCATATCACACTCGTTTGACACAGTTCTCTGCAGAGACCAAAGTAATGTGTTTTTTTAATTACCAAACAGCTGGTGTAGAGTTACTAATAAAATTCAGACAATCTCCAACAAACTCTCCTGAGGCCGTCAAAGGTCTCTCTCTCTCTCTCTCTCTCTCTCCCCCTCCCTCCCTCCCTCCCACACACGCAGACCCATCTACAAACAGTAGCATATCATGCGTCCGCACAGAGGGTGACATTGGTGATTCAGACACACCAATAATGAATAAAAAGTCTTCACATGCCCCAAAATAACACATTTTACAGTGTGTGGGGCAGTAGGATGGAGGGAATGTAAGTGGAGGGAGATACACAGATGGAGGAGATAACCCTCTTGTGGTCTCGGTGGTCATGTTAAGCACAGTTCAAGGTTATCTCTCTCGGCTTTGAGACTTGAGATGACTTACTGTTCCTGTGGTCACATTGGCTTTGTTGACAGTAGATATTGAGCTATCTTTCTAATCTATCTCTTTGTGTGTGCGTGTCTGGGTGTGTGTTTTGGTTTATGTGTACATGTGCTTGTGTGTGTCTGTGCATGTCTGAGTGTCTGTCTGAGTTTGAGTGCATTCATATGTGTATGTATGTGTGTCTGTGGGTTTATTAATGTGTGTCAGTGAGTTTATGTATGTGTGTCACCTAGTGCGTGTATGAATGTGTGTATTAGTCGATGAAGATCTGTGTATATTAGTGGTTGTGTGTGTGTGTGTCTGTGTGTGTGTGTCATGGGTGCATGTGCATAAGAGTGCAAGAGTTTGGCCTGTTTCATCCTGATATATTACCGTCCAGTCCCTCAGTTCCTGTCATTGATTAAGGTCTCCTCTCTCAGTGTCCTGGAGAACGGAGAACACCCTGATGTCCTGCTAGAAGATGGAGAGGAAGGAGGGAATGAGGGAATCGATACACACTTCACCACACACATCTACTCCCCCTCCTACTCTACAGCTTCAGACCTGCGTGAGTAGCAGTGTTTTATTCAGCTTTATGACTCATTGACACATGCACACGCGCGCGCACACACACACACACACACACACACGTCTCATTCACACACACACACACGTCTCATAGACACATACACACACATCTCATACACACACACACACTCACAGACACAAATCTCATACACACACACACACTCACAGACACACATGTGACACATGTATTTGCTCAGATTTCATATTCCTTTGGTTACACTAGAAGATTTTGCTTTTATTTAATATTGGAATTTTATCCAATCCATCATTAAAACACATGTAACGGCATTAAGGGGAAATCTCAGTCATGATCTGGACTGTTTGTTCTGACGTTTATTTTGTCGTGCACTCCTCTGTATACACACACACACACACACACACACACACACACACCCGGAGACTATGAGTGACAGTAGATCTAGCTTCGTCATGTGGAGTTCATGACCTTCTCCATCTGGTCCTGATCACTGTGCTCCCAGATGAACCCCCGGCTTGCAGGGCCGCGTACCATTAGCTGCAGAAACACAGCCTTCTCCTTGTACGGATGCTGCTAGTCGGGGGCTCATAGTCTTATATGGGTGCATCTGACCTGCTTTGTTCTGAAGTGCTGATGTATGAAAAATGTATATATTAAGGCACAGAGTGACAGATTTTGTACATAATGCTCAGTCTAAAATGAAATTTAAAATCCTTAATAAGAAAATGCTGAATTATTTAGTTCAAACATTTGTAGTAAAAAAGTCTTTTAAGCCATCTCAGGCATTAGGTAGACACAGAGTCAGTATGATGTCATTAACTGTTACCCTTCTCCGCAAGGTCATGAATGTGACTGAACTGTTAAGTAACAGTATCAATATCATTAACAATCTCAAACTAGAACAAACCTTTTAACGTTTTTAGAAATTCACTAAATTACGTATTTTAGTTAAAGTTGAGTCCTAGAATGTGGAAGATAATAATACCATCTTGATGCAGACTAATGTTCAGAACTAAAAAAAGATACAGAAAAAAATCAACAAGAACAAGAAGAACATTTCTTGGAACAAACACAGAGAGTCACAAACACGTTTCATAGAATCTGTGTTCCTGCTGTGCCCTTATTATCAAGTTTGTAATCCTCTATCTCACTCACTAAGATCAACAGAGAATCCATAGGCAAATGAAAATTACATGCCTGTGCTAAACTGTCATGATGGCTGTGTAGAATTTTATTAATCTTATAATAAATACATTCACTCATTAATTCATTCATTTAGCCTCGTACGCAGTTCTAAGCCAGATCATTAATCTGTTTCACCTTCCAGAGTCTAGGTTTGTCTACAGCACAGTGGTGGCGTTCGTGTAATAAGGAATACTGCTCTCATTTCCACAGTGGGCACTTTAGTTGTGCTCATTTCTGTAGTGTCAGCATTACGCAGAGAAGTCTTCTGTCTTTCAGTTTCCAAAAGATCAATCCCAACCCACTGGCACGTGAACACACATCTCCTTCCTTCACGCAGCTATGAGACGCCTTTCCCAGCTCACCTGCTACTGTGAGCCAGCCACGAGCTGCCCAGACTGTCAGTTACATTCACAAACGTTTTAAAATATCCTTTTGATTGCTACCATTTACCATTTTAAAATGCCCTCCGAACGACTACCAATCACAGGCCTTTAAAAATGCCCTCTGAATGAATACCGATTATAGGCTGCCAAAACCATGAGAGAACGCAGAACACAGGAAATACTGGACCTGTCTGTGCCCCGCGGGTCCTGTGCTCACAGATCTAGAGCTGGCGGGAGAGTGTGCAGGACGTCCTGTGTGCAGGACAGCCGACTTCCAGCTCACCCGGCCCGAACAGCGAGTCTTGGAAACAGACGGCCGGGAGTTGTCTCACATATGCTGTCTCACCCTATATTTAGAATGTATGTACTGTACTAGAAATGATTTGAAGTTTTTCTCTTTTCCTTCATGCTGAATGTACTTGAGTTCCTAAAAAATTAATAAACAATTAGTTTAAAAAAATAGGTATTTAGGTTTCTAACTTGACGTGCTGTTAGAACTTTTTATTAATGAGTCTTTTGTATAAATAGGAAGCCCAATAATAACATTCATGTAATTAAACACCAGTATATTATATTAAATCACTGGTATTTAGTTCATATAGTTTAGTTGGAAGACACATACAGTATAATTAGTATTCACTGCATTTTCCTCTGAGATCACAAGGAGCAGTTTGTCTTTTGTGTTTCCAATTCAGTAAATGTTTTAAATGCAGAAGAAAAACAAATACATAAATACTGGATAGTGGTCCAAACAGTGTGGACCTAAGATGAACTATTCTAGGCTAGCAGTGTGTTAGTCAGCCCGATATTTTCATCCTGCCGCATACACCCTATGGCTGAAATATTAAATTTTATTCCATTAACTATGTTGCCTCATATTTCATAATACCTAATTACAAAATGAACAATCTAATTCATTTAACTTTGACTGGCAGAAGTGGTCTTGAAGAACGCTGTGTTGTTGTGGAGTTCGGTGAAGATCTAACCTGCCTTCCAGGCTCAAAGGAAACATCTCGAGTCCCTTGAAATCCAAGCTCCCTGCTCTGACTGCCCCTGTGCTCGAATCTAACACCTCCGTCACTTTGACACTGACAAATGATTCGTCTCCGATGTCTGCACCGTGCCACTGTCGGTTCTGCTGAGCTGGGCCAAAAATATTTTGATGAGGTCAAATGAGGCGTGCAAACACAACGCTTCAACACTAACATGAGCGGTCTCCAAAGCGACGACCCCAGGGGCCACACGGCCTGTGACCTCTTCCTGCCTGGACAGGTCATATGCCCTTGAGCTGCTGGGCCTACGATTAGAGGCAGAAGCAGACTGCCTTCTCCCTGGCACCCTATTTATAGCCAGACGCAGTGCCTATTAGGACGTGAGTGGGCGTGCCTCTTGTGAGTGGGCGTGCCTCTGGTGAGTGGGCGTGCCTCTGGTGAGTGGGCGTGGCTCAGGTGCTCACTGTACCTTTTCAAGCGAGTCGTGTTTGATGGTTTTTCTCTCCTTGCACATGTGCGGTAAAACGCAGCTCGTCGTGCGTCTGCCGTCTTACTGGGTCATTCTGCAAACGCAGCTGTGACACTGAAATCACGTTTGTCGTTTTCCAAAGTTAGACGTGTTCTACCAATAGAAGCGCTTAGAGGACTTGTTGTTTGTACTTGTACAATAACGTTGACACCGTTAAAGCAAAGTTATGTTCCACGTCCTCATCATTATGAACAGTCTAGTTGTTAATCTGTGTAATGTACATATTTCACTCAGCCTTTCACTAATCTGTGTACACAAGGACATCTCTTCTTTTACCATTACACTGAAGGCTCTCTCTGTCTCTCCCACTTTCTGTGTGTGTGTGTGTGTGTGTGTGTGTGTGTGTGTGTGTGTGTGTGTGTGTGTGTATGTATGAATGTACTTATGTGTGTGAGGGGTGGGTGAGTGGATGTGGCGTGTGTGTGTGTGTAAGAGCACATACCTTTGTGCCTGTGTGTGTGTGTAAATAAGAAACAAAATAGCTTTGGGTGGAATTTGATTAACTTTAAAAATCTTAATTTGAGATCAATATGTTGATCTCCCTGCTCAAATGTTTTAGGGCGAAAGTCTAATTATTAAAATAATTGTAATCACACATTTTAATATTTAATATATGGTGCTTTTCATGCAGCTACGTTTATAATGATATAATCATGCAAACTGTCTAAACATTGAATTAATATAGCAAAATAATTTCATTACACATTTATATAATTTCAGTTATGTGTGTCCTATACTGCAGTTCAGATTTACATCCAGATTTAAAGGCATGTGAGCTCAATTCTGTTTGTTTATTAGCTCTGGAATAATTGTATTTTTAATACTCATGGTATAAGAATAAAAACTCAAAATAGACATCAACGACATGAAAAACACAAGAATGTTGATGTTATTCACAATGACTAAGTTTTTATTTCCAGCTGTTAAGAGACCATGTAAATCAACTCTTAAATGTTATGCTATCCATATATGAAACTGTGTGTGGCGTGGGAGTGGTGAGGTGTGTGGGGGGGTGGGGTGTGTGTGTGGAGTGTGGGGGTGGGGTGTGTGTTTGGGGGGGTGCACACACACTCTTTTGTGCATATATGTGCATTCTGCATGTGCTCATAACTAGATTAACTAGTTTGACATGTACATGTGTATTAATTAAAATCATTTACCATAACAGCCATTTCTTTTCTTGTGGACATTCTGAATCTTTTTTATTTTTCACAAACCTCCAAAATGATCTCATCAAAAATGTAGCTATTGTGTGTAAACTTTTCCCCAGCCACCGATCAGCGTGAGGGATGGTGAAGGTTGTTACTGGTGTGGAGAGGCTGAGTCCACATGCACAGAGAGGGGAGCTGTAAACATGTAAACATGCACAGGGAGGGGAGCTGTAAACATGTAAACATGCACAGGGAGGGGAGCTGTAAACATGTAAACATGCACAGAGAGGGGAGCTGTAAACATGCACAGATAGGGGTGCTGTAAACGTAAAAATGTACAGACAGGGGAGCTGTAAACATGTAAACATGCACAGTAGTAGTGGGAATCGTTTACTATCTCACGATTCGATTCAATTCCTATTTTGGGGACCACAATTTTCGATTCAAAATTATTTGATTTATAAAAATTTCTGCTTCAGTCTTTAAATCTGCATGATGTGTGAATTTCCCCATTGCGGGACTAATAAAGGTTTATCTTATCTTATGATCTACTACAGTCTGCTTTGCAAGATAGAATGACAAAAACAGAAAATAAAGTGTCTTTCACATTTAATTAACAAAAATAAAGTGCTTTGGTAAAATAAAATTCTTTTTTTTTTTTTTCCATTTTGCAAGCCTTGCACACGAGCTACATTGTGTAAAGTTCAGTCTTCCCCAGCATTCGGTAAAAACCAAAATGAATCCATATTTTTGCCTTAAACGAAGACGGGACAGGTTGAATATTTCTTTCCTCCATTTGTTTTAAACCTTTTCCGCGCATGCGTGTGTCCCACAACCTGCTGCTAACTAATTTTGTAATTACGTAACGCGAGACTTGATTTTGGGACATTTAAAATCGATTCTGAATCGATAGATTCAGAGAGGGGAGCTGTAAACATGTAAACATGCACAGAGAGGGGAGCTGTAGAACAGGGAGGGGAGCTGTAAACATGCACAGGGAGGGGAGCTGTAAACATGTAAACATGCACAGACAGGGGAGCTGTAAACATGTAAACATGCACAGGGAGGAGAGCTGTAAACATGCACAGATAGTGGAGCTGTAAACATGTAAACATGCACAGGGAGGGGAGCTGTAAACATGCACAGGGAGGAGAGCTGTAAACATGCACAGGGAGGGGAGCAGTAAACATGCACAGATAGTGGAGCTGTAAACATGCACAGGGAGGGGAGCTGTAAACATGCACAGGGAGGGGAGCTGTAAACATGCACAGGGAGGGGAGCAGTAAACATGCACAGATAGTGGAGCTGTAAACATGTAAACATGCACAGGGAGGGGAGCTGTAAACATGCACAGGGAGGGGAGCAGTAAACATGCACAGATAGTGGAGCTGTAAACATGTAAACATGCACAGGGAGGGGAGCTGTAAACATGCACAGGGAGGGGAGCAGTAAACATGCACAGATAGTGGAGCTGTAAACATGTAAACATGCACAGGGAGGGGAGCTGTAAACATTCAAATGTTCCTCCACAGTCATTATTCAGCTTGTTTGCTAATTCAGCTTTTCATTAAAAAAGCACAAAGTAGAAAGAAAGAAAATGGTGATAAAAGGTTGGAGTGGTGTCATGTTTGAGCATATCCGCTACCTGTGACGGATGGTTATTACTCTGGAGGTCATTTCTCTGTTTACGCTATAGGACAATATCTTTAAGCAGCTCGTATTTTACATGTGACAAAACATCGGTCTGGAAATTTTCACTGGAGATTCATGGGCGACAGAAAAAAAGTGTTTAAAATAAATAAGCAGGGGTCCTGTGAGGGTCCGTCCTGCTGAGAGCCTGTCTGACCGGCCTCTCTCGTACTAGTCCGTCAGCTCACTCCATGCTTTTACACACTTCTACAAAGAGCCGTAAAGTTAAGCGTCTCCTACAGCAAATGTACACAAACTTCACTTTATTAGACCACAAGCCATATTTTAAAAGCCCAATGCTAAACATGAAACACAAGTTTGTCTGGAACATTTTTTTTTCTCAAAAGGAGTTGCATTTTTTAGGCCCATCCAGGAAGCGTTTAAAATGGCACTAATTGTGACCAAACATGTCCTTAACAGCACCGATGCATCACTGGAGCTCGGACAGTTCGGGCTAATGCACGTCTAATGCAGCAAGCGGAAGCTTGTTTTTATTACAGCGCAGCTCCGTGTTTGTGCAATTTCTCGATTTCCTAAAGCCCATGATGACAGGCACTCTGGTAGAACCCTAACCCAGCAGATGTCCAAACACCAGCTAATGTAACCAGCAAGGCCAGCACTTTGGGGGGGGGGGGGGGGGGGGGGGGGGGGGGGGGGTAGCAAGAGATCAGTGGCCAAGCGAAGTAACTCCAATGGAATGGCCAATGAGTTCACACATCTCTGGAAACAGGGAATTTAATGTAATGGAGAGGTTTAACAGCTATAAACAGAGCAGGCCATCTTCAGCCTGCTGTAATCCTGAGAGGACTCTCTCGTGTGTCTCTCACTGCAGGAGCTGTGGTGATGAATCGTTTGACCTCTCACCCCAGTCATGATCCTGCAGCGGGAGTGTGCTGGGTGCAGCGCTCTCCTGATCTAAACCGAAACCTTTGGACCAGTCTGAACATAATATAGATACTGGGCCTATTTAACAGGTCAAAGGGCAATGAGGCATTAATCCAATGTCTGACTTCATCATGGGTGAAGATCATGATGACACCTGTATATGACTTCAAATATTTATTATTTGTGCAAAATGTGAATGAAAAATATACTGCTCTGAGTATACAGATGGTAAAGGAGTAGCAGTTTTCTTGCAGTTTTCTTGCTTATTCTGTTTTTTAATGGCTTTGCACTTTATCAAACTACTGTTTTCAGATATTTAAATATTTATTTAAATATTTAGAATATTTAATTCACTAGGTATGAAGATATTTTGAGACAGTGCACATAAATTTCACATTATAAAAAAAATTTCATGCTTACATATTACCTTGCATGTATTGCTCAAATAATTAAACCTACACAGTAAAAAAAAAGATATTCCAGTTTGTCAGCAGAAATATTGCAATTTTCAGCCCCATCAGTGAGACAACAGCAAGAGAAATAAAGTTTGCAAACAGCAAAAGCCCTCTGCTGCTGTATGTGTGTGAGTGAGAACTCTCCTGATATCTGCGAGTCTGTGGTGACCTTAGTCATAGTTTATTTTTGCACCTGACTGCCTGCTAATGTATAGAGCTTTCATGAGGAAACGGTTCAATAAAACAGGATCATCTGTCTAAAAGCAAGACGACTCTCAGAAAATCAATACGATATTCTACACTAAAGCCTCTGGTGTCAAGGCACCTCGGAGAGCCGTTTGTGAAGCATCCTTTCACATAATACAGAGGCTGCCTACACATTTGAATACAGTTCACTGATGTGTTTTGGTCTAAAAACAAGTTCTGTTGCATGGTATATCAAACTCTGCTCTGATGTTGTTTTATTATGACATTACTTTTAGCCTTGCTGACTTCGTTTTGCATGGTAAAGTGTTTTAAGTTTATCATTACTGCTGAATGTGTTTAAAGTATCTTCAGGCCGAAGCGTGCTAATCTAATTAAGCAAAGTAACCTTGAGGACTGTATTTTGTATATTTTTCTATTTTTAAAGTAAAAAATAATGATATTTGAATGAAATTTGAAAAAGCTGATATTATTTTTCAGACTCCTTGTTTTAAACACACTTAATTAACATTTTCTGGCTGTACCTTACAGTCTTCTTCAAGAGGAACAATGAGAGTTTTAAACACATTTAAACTTCATCTTGCGCTCAGGTCATAGGTCATATAATTCTATTAGAAATGTAATGCAATTTTAGGGTAGGTTTGATATTGGATTCTATTATTACTTGATGCAGGTTTTGTGGGGCACAAATGTAGTTTGTAATATTTTGTTTATCCGTTGCCTTTTCCAGACTTTAACTCTGCTACAATGCTTCTATTTATTCAGACGTCTACACTGGAACCATCTAAAGATGAAAACATGTTTTTGTTAATGATCATGTAGCTTCAATATTTGCTTTATAATGGAACATTTCAAACTAAACTTTCTGCACAAGCATGATGGTCTATTTGAGCGAAATGAAAACACACCTGAATCGAATATCTGCAAAACAGGTTTTATTTGCTAAGAGTTTTGGGCACATAAGAGTACAGTTAATATCTCCAAAGCCATATTTCAAGTGTTGAAATATATATGACGTCCTGCCAGATTCCAAAATACAGAATATAACACGTACATAACAATTACATAATATATTACATGCAAATATGTATGTTCTCCTCTCCCTTCCTCTCCCCTCCTCTCCCTCTCATTCTCCTCTCCTCCTCTCCCCTCCTCTCCTCTACCCTTCTCTCCTCTCCTCCCTCCTCTTCTCCTATCCTAGTAATGTTTTGACGTAATGCCATGAATCTGACTGGAGCTGCTTCCTTGTCTTGCTTAGCTGTCAGTAGACTCCATTCTTCGTGCTCGCCCCGACGTCCGGCAGGCCAGACAGTCAGAAATGTCAACAGAGGAGTAGGAGGAGTGTTTAATACACTGAAACAGAAGAATAAAGGAACGTAGTAAGTCACAGGAGGAGTAGATGGTGGTGGGGGTGGTGTTGGGGGTGTGGGGGGTCTCAGTGAGGTGGAGGGGGTGTGGGGGGTCTCAGTGAGGTGGGGGTGGTGTTGGGGGGGTCTCAGTGAGGTGGGGGTGGTGTTGGGGGGGGTCTCTGTGAGGTGGGGGTGGTGTTGGGGGGGGGGGGGTCTCTGTGAGGATAGATGGCCCCTCAGGACAGCGGGAGCATTCTCTCAGCCTCTCACTCTCAGGTATCCAGTCGATAACAGATGCATTAGTCTGCTGCTCTGCGTGGGTTTTGGGTTTAAACACACATTTTCTTAATACAACATGACCCCATTTCCTCCACTCATTAATCATGAAACTTGATTAGACCGGCCCCTTCTAGCCCGACTGTCCAGCTGCCTCTGCACCCTTCATGCACGGCCCACATCCAGCCCGGAAAACACACAGATGTTGGCTGAGAGGGCATGCTGATCTAGAGCTGGGTGCTAGCGCGGTGGGTGCTAGCGCTGTGGGTGCTAGCGCTACAGGACATGCTGATCTAGAGCTGGGTGCTAGCGCTGTGGGTGCTAGCGCTGAAGGCCTAACAGTTTACTCCTCGCTGTCTTAAAGATCTGGAGCACCTCCTACAATCAATGTTGTATTTACACTACGCATACCAGCTCTGTCCCCAGATCGCTAGCGACACACAGCCCCACACTCACGGGCTTCTTGCCCTTTGTCTACTTCTAACTGGCTTCGTTAGCACGCGCCGTACCGGCCCCAGCGGGGGCCCGTGTCAGATGTTCCACTGTGACGAACCTGTTCTGTTCCCAGGGCTTATACAGTTGGAACTCCTAACTGTTTTAAAAACACGCTTGTTTATGGAAGTAAACCGTGTGCCTTGAGGACACACCGGGGAAGTTGTGATCATGCCTGATGTGAACTGAAGAGTGTGAAGCTGGTCCTGAGAAAGATTACGTGTGTCGTGGAGTCATAGCTCTCGTGCCTTGTAAATATGGCTTCTGCAGCCGATATGAAAGTAGGAGTCAAAACAGCGTTAGATAGATAGATAGATAGATAGATAGATAGATAGATAGATGGATGATGGTTTTCCTAACGTTTTCCGGTTATCGGCTAGGAGGGGCTGGTTAATGGATTAGGCGTGTCTGTCTGTTGCTGTCCTGCTGTTCCTGCCCTGCGTGGAAGGCGGGTCAGAATCGGCTCAGTGGGCGTGTACATTCCACACTGGCGAACTGGAGACGGAGCTGTGTGGGTCTCGTGGGCTTGGCACGGTCTGTGTGAGAGACCCGGTGGCACAGGGCCCGTGTGTGGGGGTGAGTGTGTGGGGGGGTGAGTGTGTGAGGGTCAGTATGAGAGGGTCTGTGTGTGAGGGCCCATTTGAGGACCAATAGCAGCACACAGGAAACAGGGAAACCAGAATTTGAGGGTCAGAGTAGCAGAGGTGATAGATAAACATGTGTATAAAACACATAATCATATTCCTGCCTTCTCCATGGCAACAGCTCCCATTGAACTGAACAATAAACATTTCAGTGTCGGTCTCAGTCCTAAAAGCCTGAACATGCCGTTCTTCTGCTAGCTAGGCAGAGCAACACAGCCGCTGTGCTGGATTTGTGCGTGCGTAGATGTTGAGATGTTCATATGGTGGTCACACAGTCCATACACGGTTCATGCGGTTACGACTGCTGTTTAATCTGGTTGCCTTTTTCTACAGCAGCTGTGTTGGGACAAAAACCCAGAGCTGTGGCTCTGCTAATGACTGACAAGATGTTGTGGGAGAAGCTACTACATGTATACAGTTACCTGAGGTAATAGCGTGAACTCTGAGACACATGGTATTCTAATACACACTCACACACACGCAGGGATGGGGTTTCAGTACAGTTAGGGGAGTATGCAGCAGTTTCTGTCTGTGTGGTTTCCTGTGAAAGCTGAGCAGTTGATTCCACCTTTCAGAACCGAAGCGACCCTGATACCAGATACTCCACAACAAACACACACACACACACACACACACACACACGCACACACAGCTTCATGCCCTTATGCCCTTGATTAAATGTGGCATTTAAAATGTTACCTTTTTAAATTAAAAAGACATTTTAACAAAGCTGCTGTAAGGGTGAGCTTATACCAGTGGTCTTGTTCAGTGATTGTTCAAGCATGTTCAGTCTTTTGGAAGCTGCGTTGTCTACATTAGCTCAACCTCATTTTCATTTAAGAATTAATTTTTACATTAACACCTCTAGCTCGACAACAGATGATTCACCATGACGACAAATCAAACAGAAGCGGTCCAGTACACACCCACTGGGAGGTTAATACAACATATACATCATGTACCTCATGAAACACGCACCTCACCTTTGTCTTGGCCATCTTAGGAATACACACACACACACACACACACACACACACACACACACACTACAAGGCTACAAAGTGACAGGCAAATCGATGAAGGGCCTGAGTAAATATCAATATCAGTCCCCAAGTAGCCTCTTAACTAGCCTGGTCACTTACGCCCAAGTGCTCACCCCTCATTTACATGGATTCTCTCATCAATCGCTCTCAGGACTAACTGTCCAGCTGCTGTCAGGACTAACTGTCCAACTCCTCTCAGGACTAACTGTCCAACTGCTCTCAGGACTAACTGTCCAACTGCTCTCAGGACTAACTGTCCAACTGCTCTCAGGACTAACTGTCCAACTGCTCTCAGGACTAACTGTCCAACTGCTCTCAGGACTAACTGTCCAACTGCTCTCAGGACTAACTGTCCAACTGCTCTCAGGACTAACTTTCACTATCAGGGCCTGTCTAACTTTTACTATCAGGGCCTGTCTAACTTTTACTATCAAGGCCTGTCTAACTTTTACTATCAGGGCCTGTCTAACTTTCACTATCAGGGCCTGTCTAACTTTCACTATCAGGGCCTGTCTAACTTTCACTATCAGGGCCTGTCTAACTTTCACTATCAGGGCCTGTCTAACTTTCACTATCAGGGCCTGTCTAACTTTCACTATCAGGGCCTGTCTATCACCCCACTAAGTTCTTCCTGTGCCACTTTGTCAGCTAGACAAGCAAATAAACCCAGACAAAGAGTGTTGGCTCTTATTTTTAGCATGGTGCTAAGGTGATACCCACTGCGATGCTAGCCACAACAAGCAATCTCAGTCCGTCAGGGGGAAATATGGGCTTGCTTACTGGAACCCCTCTCTTCCCTGAGCGCTCTCTCTCTCTCTCTCTCTCTCTCTCTCTCTCAAACTGTGACCTACTGCTTCTCTCTCTCCATCTCTCTCTCTCTCTATCCCTCCATCTCTCTGCAGAGCCTCCTCCCTTGACGCACTGTCGGGCGGGCGGACAAATTCCTGTGGGCTATCGGGTTACCCGTCGCCATGGTAACAGGTGGGAAGGCAGCTCCATTAATCATTTAGAGCGCGGCCCAAATGGAGGTGGGCCTGATTGCAGCGGATAGGGTATCATCATCCCCTCCCCCCCCCCCCCCTCCCCCCCCAGGGACCTCCTTGATTTGAATTAGAAAAGATTAAGCTAGCACCCCCTCACCCTCCATAACTCTCCACCCGCCCCCACACCGCTCCCCCACACCCATGGCCCAACATCACCACCGGGCTGCTGGTATCATGTGACCTCGCTCGTCGGAGCCATGCGGATTAAGAGCTTGGAGCCGAGTGCTTGTTTTTCAGTGAGCCCCTGAAACATAAGATGTGTGCAGGTGTCAGCGACGCGAAGCGCCCAAGCCTGCCGAGGAAGAGGAGGAGAACGAGCGCCAGCCCTCGCTCTTCCTCTCCTCCGCCTCGCCACGTCGCTGCCCTTCCTCGTCCTTTCGCTTTATCGCTTACTTGTGGCTACACTTTTTTTCAAACTGGAAGCGATAACTCAGTTTTACTCGCGCGCTGGTGTTTCCTCTCTCTTTCAGGCCTATGAAACGGTGCATTGGTTGCAAAAGCTTTATAACTTTTAAAAAAGCTTTATAACTTAATAGGAATACACTTTTTACGAGCGTGTAGGACGACTGGCGCTGGGGGAAACTGAGCTGGGATGACAGCGTGGGTACAGTTGGAGGGACACAAACAAGTCCTGCCCTTTGGGATGGGGGGGGTGGAGGGTTTAAGTCTGAGTTTCAAAGCGGAGGTCAGTTTGTTCGGGTCCGGGTTCAGGCCAGTGAAACGTGACGAGCGGTGAAACTGCCCGAAAGCGTCAGCCCGTGAGAAGTGGATCTAGATAACACGGTCGCCGGGGCCCCCTCGGCCCCAAACGACAGCCCCGCGAGTTTCAATTTATGGGGCTGCGGCGAGGGAGACGCAGGGCGCCACAAATCACAGCCGCTGTGAAATAGTGGCTCGGGCCGTCTCCACCGCGAGCGGCTCCCAAAGGTGCCCACCAAATTTACGGGCGACTCCAGCACATCAAACGCTTGCCATAACTTAAACCCAGACGATTTTACTGTTCTGTGGAAGTAGGGGGTGTGGGGGCGGAGAGGGGGATGCAGGAGAGAGATGAGAAGGAAAGATAGATGGGCCGCGGAAAAATTAAAACCTCCTTTGTCTCAGACAATTAAAATTCCGCTGGCTGCCACATCGAGGAGTCGGGGATTCCTCGCCGGGCCTACCGGGTCTCAGTAATGGAGCTTAAACTAATACTGATACGTAATGAATCCAAGCTGTGTTGTCTCGGAGATTTCGGGGTTATTTTTTCCTCTTTCTCTTTCTCCTGTGTGAAGAGCGGAGAGTGGGCCTCTCAAAAGAAGCCCAATGAGATTATTATTGGCTGTCCTCGTTAAAATTAATGACTTTGACACCTTGCTTGTCTATGTCATAAGGTATTTGCTGGTACATGGCCTTGTTAATGTCCAGTCTAATAAGTGTGACACTAGCTGGCGCTCTAACCAGATGCTGGCCCGCAGGTCATATCAGTAAGGATAGACCACGTTGTTATGGCATAGATTGATAAGCACAGACCCCAAACAGACCCCAGCCTCACTGGGAAGCCCGTTGTATTAGATGAATTTATTTATTTATTCAGAACTCTCTTTAGGTTTACAGATGTACAGAGACTGTACCATATCTGTGGTCATTCGCAGTTTGTGTTAGCAATGTCCTGTCTCTATTTACAATAGCTAAGACACCCAGAGATCACAATGGTGCATTTAAACTTAGTAATGGAACCTGAAGTGAGCTGAATCATTTCTGCTTGGTCCTGTGCTCAGGAAGGTTTAGAGGTCAACTGACAAATTTCAAGTGGTGAAAGGCGGGATACAGTTTGTCAAGGTTGCGATACAGCCTGTAATAGTACACTAGCAGAATGTCCCTATACGAGAGGTGTAGCAGGGAGTCGGGGGTTCGGCTCGAGTGATCACCTGAGATTATCCCGCAGTTATGCCATACAGTCAACCATAGTGATCTCTTCACCCTGTGTTTTTTTAAAACCAAATGCAGCCAGTACTATGAAAAAGAAGGAACAGATAGCTAATGGCTAATAGCTAATGGCTAAACATTCCTGACTACTTCAGATGCCCGTTGCTTGTAGACATAACTCAACCCAACGTTATTAAAATAGGCTAAAGTCTATCAGTCAACACTGCGTTGTGTGGACAGAGTTTTCCCTTCTGCATGCGTTAGATGGGTTATCAGGTTATCTCGTCTGCAGGGTGTCAGGCCTTCAGCAGAACAACTATCACTGCAGGTGAGTGTTTCATGTAGCCAAAGTATAAGATTTTTATGAGGGCCTTTTCTGAATGAAAATGTTGTGGGGAAAAAAATCCTCTAGGCATTGTTGAAAACTTAAGATCCAGCTTCAGTGGAGTAGGTGTAAGGTGTTTCTGACAAAGTGCAGTGGTAAGTTTATACTAAATGCCAGGAAAGACTTGGGTTGACACTCTCTCCCAAGAGACTATGGGTTTACCTGATGGCTGTGCGAGTTGTGGTTGAAAACAATTAGTTTTGCATTCACTTTAGTGTCGAGTATACCTATTGTAATATATACAAAAAAGTCAACTGGGTATAAATATTTGTAAATTAGTAATAAAGTCATTTATTTCAAGACATTGCTGGTGAGAAGTGAGTCGTGTTTTTAATTAAGGGTGGATTTGCATGTAAACGTGTTATTTTATAATTAGAGATGGTTGCGAGTGTAATAAAAACATCAACAAAAACCAGCAGCGGTGTCGGAGCGTTGTAGTGATCCCGTGATGTTAACACCTCCTGTCTCAAAGCTGCACATGGCTCTCCTGTCTTATCTGCCTCTTCTGCCTCTGTGAACTAGAACTCTCCTGCCCTGATGACTTTACGAGTGCCTGAGATCACTTGCTCAGCTGGTCGCTGAAGCTGTTCACGACCTGATGAGAGAACTTTTAGCATCAGACACGGTTTGGCTCAGCCAAGCTGTGGCTGTCACCGTACGGCGGGCCCCTACTGGTCGCCTCCGTCTACAGCAGCAGTTGTGGTGTTGTGTTCGTCCCTCAGGTGGGCGGAGCCCGCGATCTGTCTCACCTGAGGGTCGTTTGTTCTTCTATATATGTCTTGTCTTTGTACCAGATAACCGCTGGTCATTATATCCTTCATTTGGATCATGTCACGGATTTTGGTTTGCGCACTTTTCCTATTAAACTCTCCTTGTTCCCTGAGACTTGGCGTGATCGCTTCCATTTTATTTCGCTCACCCTGCCCGTCACAATGGCCATGCGAAGTTAGTGGTGTAGCAGAGAGACGGGGGTGGGGGGCGTGAGCGGGGTTGGGGGTGGGGGGTAGCCACAACGCTTTCATTTATTCCCCACTTCCTTCCTATATAATTCAACTCAATTACCTCTTTTGTGAAGTGTTTTTATTAACTTAAATGTAATGATTAGAGTGGGTATTAAGTCTTACAAATTAGAAATGATATTTGTCTAATTATATTTTCTTACTCTGAATTGCCAAGAGTGGAGACTGTGACAGAGTGCTACAGCGTCGCCGTGTGCCTGCAGGAATATCCACACTGCATGTGTGTGTGTGTGTGTGTGTGTGTGTGTGTGTGTGTGTGTGTGTGTGTGTGTGTGTGTGTGTGTGTGTGTGTGTGTGTGTGTGTGTGTGTGTGTGTGTGTGCCTGCATGAATATCCACACTGCCTCTGTCTCTGGGTAGAGCTCAGTGGGAGACCAAGACCTGTGGGGGCGTCTCAGATTTCCTGAACAGGTTGATAAAGTACAGAGTCCAGACGCTGGAGAGAAGAGAGGAGAAATAGTTCCTAACGTCTCACTGAGCTGAGCCACACAGCAATGAGACACACATTCCTCCTTTGGGGACGTTCCCTCCGTTTAACTTTAATTAAGCACACCTACTGAACCTCGTAGGAACAATGAGATCTGTGTGCGCGAGTGTGTGTGTGTGCGTGCGTGTGCACTCGAGTGAGAGTTAAACTAGATATGTAAATTCCAGTCAAGAGAACTGCTTCAGCCATCGGCTTCTACTGATCTTAAGATTTCATCCACATCTAGGTGCATTTACACTTGTTTCAGTGTGGAACTGAGACATGATTTATGACGCAAGAACTGAGAGACAGAGAGAACTCAGGAGAATAAGAAGTGGGTTCATATCAATATCTACATAAGTCAATTCAGTTTGATATGTAAACAGTATGTGTTTCTCAAAGACTGGAGCACCGTTTTAATTTTAATAATGATATTGGTCTTGGCTTGGATACTTTTGTCCCAAAAGACCATGAAGGGCCCAGCGGACGGGGCAGGAGACGGGGCAGGAGACGGAGGATGCATCACCCTCTGCACTATTTATTACCACTATAATATTACAGCATTCTGCTAAAGCGCTTGTGCGCAGGTTGAGCCCAAAAAAGTATCATTCCTTCACTGATACAACAACAGAAACAGGGAGGCCATAAAATAGCATGAGGTGGTTCATGGAGTATCATCACAGATTGATTCCAGATCCACGTTTTACAATCCTGAAAAGAATACCTGCCCTGTGTCCTGATCTTACAGAGTCCTGTCCCTCCAGACGGCCAGCTGCCATGAAGTGGGCATTCACTCTTCTTTCATTACTTAATCCTTCCATGACATTTTTCTTTCTTTTTTTTCTGCCCATACCTTGGTTTGGCGTCCAGAGGGTTCGATGCATTGACAGGGGATTTGAAAATCCTGCCTTCTGTTGCTCGAAGTTTCCTTTTATTACAGGGTGGTTTCATTTTACCCATCAATCTCAAGGTTGTCACAACAGCTCTGAGCTCTTCAGCTTTCCATCAGTGCTACAGGCCAGGATCAAGACCAGACACACCGTTCTCTCTCTCTCCCTTTTTCTTTGCACATTGTTTTGTGCATTAGTGTAAAACATCCCATTGTTCAACATGGTACTGAGAGCTGAGCAGTGTAATCTGTAACTATTTCCATCGTAGCATTTGGCAGACACTCTTATCCAGAATAACTTACATATTTATCAGTATGACTGTATGTGTGCTTCCTGGGAATTGAACCTATGACCTTGGTGTTACTTACACCTTACACAACCTGCTCTACCAGGTGAACTACAAGAGTATGTCCTGATGCTTCCAGTTTGGCTTATTATTATTATTATTATTTACAGTAATAGCTATTTACAGTGTATTAAAACAGTATTACACTACTCTATTGTTCTTTTAATATGTTCAGATTGAAGTTGATTGAAGTCTTCAAACTGCCTTTATCATGATTGAAGTCTTCAAACTGCCTTTATCATGACCCATATCTTTCCACATTAAAAGCTGCGAAGTGAGCACTGTGGATACTATAAATTGAACCTCAGCATTAAAACCAACCTCATCTGCCAGGAAGTGGAGTCCAGGTCAGACCGCTCTCACCAATCAAGAGGGCCCGATCTGACTTGGTGTTTTGCAAAAAACACAAACGGTGAAATTCACCAGTGTCAGCTTTCCCCTGCATGCCTGCCACTCAGAAAGACGGCTGCTCGGATTCAGTTGTAGCCACTGGGAAGAGATGGGGGGTGGGGGGGACGTCAGTGTTGGAAGAGAGGATCCTGTGTCATTTCCTGTTCCTCTGCTGTCTTCCTGACCTTGTCGGTGATCCACCTCATGCCTCTCGCTATAAACTTGCATGTCCTGCCCTGGCTCAGTGTGCCCCGATGCCCACATCTCCAGCGTGGCCCTGCTGGGTGTTGGCTCCGACCCCGGGCGAGGGGCCAGCCTCGGCCCCTGTGTTTGAGCAGAGATGCATGAGGAGCTGTGATTTTTTATTTCTCTTGGAGGCTTCGTTCAAAGGGCAGTCACTCTGTCTGGCTCACACCAAGACTTCTCAGAGTCCCGGGGACACGCACACACAGGCGAGCCCTCTGTGCACACGCACCCGAGCTCTTTCAAAGGGGCTGATTATGAAAGCAAACTGGATGTTGTCTTTAATAAATGCGCCATTGAAAGTGGGTGCAAAGCTAAAGGGTGAAAATTGGGTAAAGGCTTTACCACATCATATTAACATTGATCTTGCCTGATAGATATCCCTCCATTTACACTTTTCTGCTAGAAGTCTTCGTTTCCTACTCCAAACACTAATCAGATTAGATGGGGCTCATAGACTTGAAATATGCTGAGATGTGCTGTGATGCACCAGATAAGCATTAAGCTTGTTTTTCCTGTCAGGAAATATGCAAGGAACAGTCTGGTCTTCTCAAAAACCTCCAAGATACAATCCTCACCAAGCAAAAAAGAGAAACAATAAGAATCCCCATAAATCAATTACATCTCCAAATCCAGGCTGACTGTTATCTGCATGTGGTTATGGACTTGCAACATAACAGGTGAAGAAATGATACTGGATGGTACGACTGCCGTCAAGTACAATAAAACGTCCTCCTGAGTCTGCTTAGTGTCCAGAGCTTTAATGAACTTGCCAAAACATCACAGCCCGTGTTAGACTCGCTCTCCCGTTCTGTGGGGGGATGTGAAGTTCAAGAGCCGTTAGCTCTCAGCAGCCCGAGGTGAGCCGGCGTTTTCCGGCGTGGCCGTGTGATTGTGGAACTGCCGGGGAAGGAGCTGGGAGGTGCACCTCCGCACAGTGAGACCTTTAGAGAAGGTAACAGAGGGAGACAGGGCCCCTAATGTACGTCAGCACTATTGCAGGGGCTCTGTGTATTGACAGAAATGCAATGCGGTGAGATGTGCTCCAAGAGCCTCGCGCCTTCTGTTCTGTAGCCCGTCTGTCTTCCACACCAGCCCGTCTGTCTTCCACACCAGCCCGTCTGTCTTCCACACCAGCCCGTCTGTCTTCCACACCAGCCCGTCTGTCTTCCACACCAGCCCTCACTGTAACTGTAGGATTTCAGCTGACATGAAGGACACTCCGGGAAGAAACCGTTAGCACTGACTTCCAGACTCTCACAAACTCCCTCTGCCTCCCAGTTTCTTCTACGGTAATATAATCACAGCTGGGCCTGAGCCGCAGTGCTCTCGCTAACGTGTTGTTTTACCACGGGACTATATTGTGAAAAGATGGAGCAAGATGTGAAGGTCGAGTGTGACTTTGAGTCAACCTTTGACCCTGAACAGTAGTATGCAGTGTGGGCAGTGACAGAGAGGTCACCCACCAAACATCAAAGCGCTGCTCACAGGGCCTGTGTTTTTATGAGTTCACCTGCAATCTGGCCGCATGCTTTTAGTTTGTGAAAAAAGGCTGGTTAATAAACGGCCATGTTAGGGCCTACATTAAGGCCCGCACGTCCCAGCTGATCTGGGATGCTGGTGACCTTCTGCCTCATGCAGATGTCCTCACGGATGTTCGCCCTTGTGTTTGGCAGCAGACACGTCTGGAGAGGATCCTGAGTTCAGTGGCAGTTAGGACAACCAGCTTGCCTGTTTGATGATTTTCTATCCTTGCTCTTTAACTCTATTTTGTGTGTCTTCCCCTCACGAAACGGCAGGCATGCACCTACTCCCTAAACTGAAGACGTTAAACCCGTTTGATCACCTGACGTGTTTACTTCTGTGGTACGCTTTCGATTACCGTAGCACTTGTAACTCTGGGAACGTTCAGTATCGACTCTGGAGCCGTAACAGTCACACCGGTTCGGTTAGAGAGCTCAGAATACACCGGTGTCCTCTACTTGCTCTGAGAGTCAGAGTTCCGCTGCCCCCGGGTTGCCGGCAGACCTGGTGCAGCTGTTTGTCTGCACGTCTGGCCTTCAGGTCGCTCCAGGCCGCCTGGCCCACATCTTTTATAGATAACGTTAGTGTAGCTGATGTAAATACGGCCGTGTCCGCCGCGTCCCCACTCAGCGTGAGCAGAGACTGGCCGCCAGCCCTGGGTCTGACCCTCACGCCGCGCTCCCTCACGTGAACCTCGCACAGCACGCAGCGGGGAGCCGTGAGCCGGCCACGCAACAATAAATATCCCCCCGCACACTCTCCGTTCCGATGGATGCTTCCAGTTGATATCGGGTTGTAGCTTTGTACGGAGCCATAAATAACGCTCAGACTTCTCTCTGCCTCTCTGGGAAGGACGGTTCTGCCTTTCGTTTGGGAGTTAAGAGGTTATACGCTATTTATTGTGCTTTTACTGCTAGAAACACAATCTCCTCCATCAAACATGTCTGCTGCACCTTGACAGGCTGTAAGCAGCACTTCAGACGAACAGATGTGGAACGCACAGAAAAAAAGAGACTTGTTTCTTGTCTCTTTTTTTTTTTTTTGCAGGCATTTGTCCCGTGCATTACGCAGGTGTGTAGAGCGTTTTTTAATTCATGTACATTCAGATGTCAGGGTGCGTGCTTTGGTAATGTGGGGCTCAGCGCTCAGTGCTTCAGATGATGTTCAACACCACCCTGTTCAACACCACCCTGTTCAACACCACCCTGCTCCACTGGGTCCCACTGGCCAGCTGGAGTGTGTGTAGACACACACACACACACGTCGAGTGAGGGTCTGCATGGGCTTTTATCCACTCTGACCTGCGGGTGTAAAGTCCTCTTTAATGCCTGAGAACTACGGGGAGAGTGCCATGGTCCTCACTACTGTCCCCCCCCTACACACACACACACACACACACACACACACACACACACACACACACACAGATCAGACTGGCTGTGTATCTACTGCTCTGAGCTCAGGGCTACATATAATAAAGTGATTGTGTCAGTTTTCCATGTGACAGGGACTCAATTGGCCATCTGTTCAATCTACAAATCAAGACTAATCTGATGGCAGACAGTGCAGTATGACAACTGACATCTTTTGTACTGGCTGACAGCTCTTAGCCTGCTGGGCTGAGTGGAAGAAGAGAAACTAGAGCCGGGACAGGTCTGTGTTTCACCTCAGTCTCCCCCTCAGCGGACGGCTGGTCTTTAACATGACTGACTGCCTGGTCATGTGTGTCCTAGCTGCTTGGCCTGTGTCTTCACCAGCAGCTCACGCATCTTTTATTTGTTGTTAGATGAATTTATAAATAGAGATGGACAAATCAAACCACACAGTGTCTTATTACAAATGGCAAACACCCCATAAAGAACTGTAACTAATACACTACAAATTATTAACATACTAGCTAAAAATACTAAAAGATACTAAACATTGCACTAAAATGTTTTAGACTGTTTAACTACATTTTAATGCATCTTTATAAAAGTTGTTGAAAATGTAAACAGTCTGTCATAGGTCGCAACTGGAGTTTATTTTGGCTGGGATGTTTTGATGTACACAGAAAACATGGTTGTGTTCGTACTGGGGTTTGTCCGTGCATTCATATACGTGTGTCTTACTGACTCTTGGTGTTCACACTAACACAGTGCTAAAACAGACAGGCTTTATAACTCGGCCCACATAACCACTTTTACTAAATTACACGTCAGTTACACTGATCACATATTACACATCAGTTATACTTCAGGACATGATCCTCTTGCTACAGTCGGGACATGCAGGGTGTACTGTCCACCCACGGGACGCCTTGACCCAGCTCCTGCACAGATGGGAAGTGATCAAAACACCATTCAGTGGTGTGACACGGATGTCCCTAAAACACCAGGCCATCCCATTGCAAATCCAGTATGCTAGCAGCATATGAAATGCAGTATTTTCATGAGAACATGTGGGTGTTCGATGGTCAGTTTACATGCTAAAACAGAACCATCCATCTGTTTGTCGCTAATCGAATCTCACTGTAATTACTTTTTTATTCACTATTACTACATAATATAAAAAACTTAACAATTTTATTGTTTGTTTTTGTTTAAGGAATCAAACATAAGTTTACTTCAGCTGCCCAATAATAATATAGCTCTCTTTGAACCATGGTATGATAAATGATGGTATTGTCATTATTAAGGAGCATTCATCCACACTACCCTACAGCGAGAGTTTGGTGCAGACAAAACTGGTTGAGCACTGTCAATAATTCATGTGTGAAGATATTCATGTGTGTCTTTTTTGACCCAAAAGTTAAACTAGGGCTGCACGATTAATCGTATTTTTATCGTTATCGCGATGTGAAGTTTCACGATAAACACATCGAAAGAGCCACGATAACTCCTTGAATAACAGCAAACTCAAATTGCGTTATCCTCGTCCAGCAATAGAGGGAGCTATTCGCGCTGCAGACTATGATCACGTGACGTAAGTAGGCAAGAGGCAGAGTGAGGCAGAGTTGCCAGGTTCGCGGTTTTCGCCAAATTGGGCTTGTTTGAAAATCCAGCCGTGGGTAAAAATTCTGGGGCCGCAGGGTGCGGTTTTTTGGGCTACTTTTGAGTTGGGCTACTGCGGAAGTTACAAGTCAACACTAAGAATCGATCGCGATATAATACTTAATTTGTCTCCATTTCACACTCGCAACCCCCACCCCGCCGACAACTTACACTCGCAGATTTTGTGCGGAAAACTTTTGTAGGACCTGGCAACCCTGGAGTGGGGTGAACACGCTCATCAGACATGCGATTTGGTTTAAGCCAGGTTTACACTTGATGCGGCGCGAGGGTCCGGGAGACGAAAATAACGTAATCGCGGTGGCTTCGCCCGTGTGCAATTGCCTCGCGCGCTGTCGATTCACGAGGTCGTGCACCTCTCGAATTTTGTAAGTTCGCGCGCGCTGCGTCTCGGCGCAATGAGAACAGTCATGTTTGCAGGGTTCATACACCTATACAAGGTGGAATTCAAGCACTTGTACGTCACTTTCAAGGTCCATTTCAATAATTCCCAGCACGTTATTGAATTAAATATTTATACATATACTCTAAATGATTCGAAATAATTCGCTTTTTTATAACATTATTTAATGTTATTATTTATTTAAAGTTCGCGCGCGCCGCGTCTCGGCGCAATGAGAACAGTCATGTTTGCAGGGTTCATACACCTATACAAGGTGGAATTCAAGCACTTGTACGTCACTTTCAAGGTCCATTTCAATAATTCCCAGCACGTTATTGAATTAAATATGTATACATATACTCTAAATGATTCGAAATAATTCGCTTTTTTATCACATTATTTAATGGATATTTATTTTCAAAACGCCCAATCTTAACGTCTTCACGTTCTCTCATGTTTCGTCCTGGAATTACAAGAGGCTCGTATTTGTTAACGTAATACAAGAGAACTGTTCAGTCAGACAGATATTTGTTGTGAAACGAAGTAGTTACAATTTCAAGCCTTTTCAAATACTTTAGCCTAAATTCCAGCACTTTTCAAACCTGAAACACAAAGCAACATTAAAATTGGTCAGGTAAAAGTTCATTCCCCTGTATTTGAGGGGTGTTTTTTATACTACTAGGCCTACATATCGTTTCGGACAACACTGCAAAGAATGTGACACGGCAAGATTAAACGCTTCCGCCGTTCGCGGAGGTTAACGAGGTGTGCGGAGTCGCTCACTCGTGAAAGTATAAACCTAGATTGAATCTATTGTTGAATAAACCTGCAAAATATTTGGAATTATTCTGGATTCATTACACAGTAAAAAACAAAACAAATTAACGTGCTGCTGTTCAGAGAGACACTACATTTCTGTATTTTAATCTTAATTTATCGTGGTTCACATCGATATCGGGATATCCAACAATGTTATCGCACATCGCAATTCTAGTCCATATCGTGCACCCCTAAGTTAAACATTAATGTTTTTCAACAGGACGACGTTTGTCAACTTCTGTCAATGAAATAAACCTGAAAGGAATTAATGTCATCAGGTTACAACTGGTACCAGATAACACTTAGGGTCAAACTAATAACCCTAAGTGAAACAAAGATTACAAGCTAACTTTCTGGAATGGACACATGTAGCTATCCATCAGCTGTGTGTGTGTGTGTGTGTGTGTGTGTGTGTGTGTGTGTGTGTGTGTGTGTGTGTGTGTGTGTGTGTGTGTGTGTGTGTGTGTGCATTTATATGCATATATGTGCACAAACATGACTGTGGGTGGTCTGGACTTTTATTGCAATTTGTAAGCAATTGACATTAATCCTGTCCTGTCCATGTTCCTGTTCTCTCTGTGTGTCTCTCTGTCTGTGTGTCTGTCTCTTTCTCTCTGTGTTTCTCTGTGTGTCTGTCTGTCTCTCTCTGTCTCTCTCCCTGTACTCTCTCTGTCTGTCTCTCTCTCTCTCTCTCTCTCTCTCTCTCTCTCTCTCTCTCTCTGTATCTGTCTGTGTCTCTCACCCTGTCTCTCTCTCTCTCTCCCTATCTCTCTCTGTGTCTGTCTATCTCTCTCTGTGTCTCTCTCTCTCCCTGTCTCTCTCTCCCTATCTCTGTCTGTCTGCCTCTCTCTCTGTCTGCCTCTCTCTCTCTCTCTCTCTCTCTCTCTTTTTCTCTCTCTCTCTTTCAACACCATGCACATTCTTCCTCCTCTTTTACTGCTCATCTCAGCTTACTGACCTCATCTCCACAATCATGTGTACCTACAGCCACACACACAAACACACACACACACACACACACACACACACATCTGCTCTTTAGCCAAGATTACTTCAGGTTTATAAGCAAATCTTGTAGTCTGGTGCACTCAATATTTAAATATTTGCAAATTGAGTGAGATTTTAAGTGAAGTAAGAAAGGTTTGTCAACTTTTGACCTTAAACTCATAAAGGTGGCCAGTTAATTTGGTGGATTTGGGGTGTAGTAATCATAATTGTAATTTATAAAAGTAATATTTTAATTATAAACATGGACTATGGAAGCAGAAAATGAGCAAATCGTAGTTCATTCCTTGGTGTTGAAATACTTTGGAGTTGAAACACAGTATATAGCAACAGTGTTCAACTTCAACAAAAACAGAATATTCAACTGTAACGTTCAACTGTAACGTGTTCTTACATTTCTCCTACCCGCCCCCAGTCTCACCCCAAAGAAATTCAGAAGCAATTTATAGATTTTTGTCTGATTAAAACAAGACAAAATTGTGATGCACAAACAAATTAAACAGACTGTCTATTCAGACCAAAGAATCTTTCAATCAGCAACACAAGACTATCGGCCACAGATATGGCGGATATGGTCAAGTGCAAGATAACATCTAAATATAAATGTGCACAAAACAGCAATGCAATAATGTTCACCGCAAAGCCGGCCTGTCTGCAATATTCTCACTGACTGCCTCACCATTCTGTTTTGTCTACAGTGCGATGGCAGACCAACCATCAAACCTGTCCCGTTCTGCTGGCCTGCGGTGTTGATGGAAACGAACGCTGACCACGAGAAGTGTGGAACAAGAACAAACTCCAGAGGTAAGTCATGTGAACATGTGTTTCTACTCTTCCAAACTAGTTATGTTCAAACAGGAATAAGACCTGTAGTCTCTCCCCTTCTGAGTGTCAACAGCCACTTTCCAAATGTCCATTCAGTTCCCAATAACCAGACGAAGACACACACTTCTACGATAAATGAGACATGGTCCTGTTATTCTGTATTTTTACAGCTTTTGCAGAGACTAATATTATACACTTGCTTTTGCACATCTGATACCATAATGCTTCAATCATTCTCTATTCATTTCGAAATAATTAAAATCAGAATTCCATATTTACATAAATTCGATCAAATATTATGCACAGACATAGTTGCTAGTTACTGTAGCACAGATGCAAGGTCTAGAACATGGTGATTTACTGCACTCTGCACAAGTAGTGAACACACACACGCACGCACACACACACACACACACACACAAATAAATAACTGCTAAATAACTGTTCCCGAATAAACATTTGTATTTCATAAGCAAAACTTATCTAACTCTGAATTTAAACACAATCTTGTAATGAGATCTCAAAATTTGCAAATACTATGTCTGTGACTACTTAAAATGCCAATAGATTTCATTTAATCTTTACAATATTCTTCATTTTACAATATGTCTAATATGTCCTAATGACCTTGAAATAATAAACAAGTAAATCATAAGAAGTATATTTTAAGTCGTTAGTGGAACAATAATTTGAAGGCTTGTTTGTTTTAAGTGTGTGTGCGCACACGGATTGCATATGGGATGTCAGACACATTACTGTTATTACCTATCACAAACTATTTCTGGAATGAAAAGGCCAGAATTTCCTCTGAGCCCACTTAGCTGGGTATTATCAAGCATCCTAATTAATCCGCAGGCCATGGTGAGCTGCGGTGTCCCCTGTGTGACGCTGTTTGTATCGGAGGGGCTGGCGGTCAGAACGTTTACTGGACTCATGGCTCCTGACGCCACATGAACGTCCTGTTTCAAGTGAAGCCACAAACTGCAGTAACAGGTCACGTGACAAGGGCTGTATGCTAATTACACGATAGCATAAAAGCTTGACCAAAAAAAACGCTTTCAGCAAGAAACAAATGTAAGCAAAACTGACTAAGTGCGTCTCTGATTGTAAATGGGTACGGCGGTGGTTAAAGATCCTGTGTAGCTGTATAGTAGATCATCTCAGAAGGAGAGGAGCACACAGAGCCAAACTGGACCCCATTCAGAACCTGCACTCCTCAGTCATCTTTGTGCAATCAAACATGTGTAAAATATTGCATTTGCTCTGTCTTAAATTACAGAGCTATGCATGATGTTTGCTTTACATGATCATGTATTTTGCCAATTTATTAGGTTATGCAGCGTAACATCTGGAGGCTTCGTAACATCTGGAGGCTGTCTGTAAATAATGCGATTACGCCTCTCAGAATGAAGAACTCCAAGATTATAAGAACATGATGGTCAGGTTAACCTGATTAGGAAAGACTGCCAGCATGGAGCTTGTCAATCAGCATCGTGTGTTACCTGCTAATACTGCGAACACTACTGTGTTAATAACCTACAGACTGCTGTTCTAGGCCAGAATGACCACAACGGTTGTATTGCCAATATATTCTAACAATATATTCCCAGCAGTGGACAATGGTACACCGTCTGATGACGGGTTGTTTTTGGTTGACAAATAACTCGTTATTATGCAGTAATGAAATCACCAATTACCAATTAGACTGGATTGGTATTCATTCATTGTAGTTTGTTCTGTCTTGATAAAACATTATTTGCATGTCCTGTGTTATATAAAATACGTGGGTGTGCGTGCGTGCGTGTGCGTGCGTGCGTGCGTGTGTAACTGCTAGTATGTTTGATAACACTCAGCTCTGAAAACTGAACTCTGTTCATGTTGGTCCTTAATCTCATTTATCACTTTCATTTGAGATATTTACTTAAGAAACCACATTACTCATTACTGTAATATTAAGATTAATAACTAAATAATAAACTTGAAGTTTCAGAAATTGACGTCTGCATTTTGACTGCAAGCTGCACATTTGTTAATCAATCATCATAATTAATAGCCTATCATTCAGGCTTATTTAAAAGTCATATAAAAGTACTTATTTTGCTAAATAGCCATGTCTCTGCGGAGTGAAGTCAGGCACGAGTGTGCGTGGTGATTTGGAGGATATATTTGGTAGATCTAACAAATTGAGCTTTGAGAGTGTATGACCAAGGTGCTAGGATACGTCTACGTCCTACAGACACAGAACAGATCCTGTGGATGTCACGTGCAATCTGGGCCTCTTGGGACAGTAAAGCCCAGCATATAGTATCAAGTGTTTTACTCAATGTATCCAATACTTTGAGAGCATAATAGACACTATTTAAGGTGCAAAAACAAACCACACTTGTTCATTGTTAAGGGTGCACATGTGGAGGAAACGGTGGGGGGTGCACACCACACCCTAAACATGGGCTGAGCTTCAAAACCCCTCTTACCGCCTCCATTATGATATATAAATTGGATCTTAGCTCACCCTTTGAACCATGTTTAATTAAAACCGTGTTAAAACAGTCGATGCATCGATTGTACTTAAGTTTTGTGAAGCACTCGAGTTTCTGTAGGCTCTGAAGTCCCAGTGGTCCGCTCTTCTGCTAAAATAGTTCGCTCTTGTAAAAATGTCTTTATCCCTCATTGCTCTGGGCAACAAAAAAAATAAAATACAACACTGTCAACGTGTTTTAACTTGAAATTAGTACAAAACTGTTAAATTTCTGTGTGAAATGCAATTGTATTTGAAAAATGCCATCAACGTAAGGCATGTCGCGTATGCATGTTATTGCTGTATTTGATACTGGGTTATATTTTGTTGAAAACCTTAGCTCAATCAAACGTTAACGTATTAAGATCGCATGTCTGGATAATAGTTATTTGACACTAGGTATTCTGTTAGCTCTAATACATTGGCCCTATACAATGTCATATCAATATTCCTCACCATAGAGGTGTCGTGCATTCGTTTTCCAGTGAAATACACAATTACAACAAACGTCTGGGTTGAATATGTCCTCTCCACGCTGAACATGACATGTGTGGAGGAATGTAAGTCATCAAGGCGGTTGTCTTATAGAACAGGCCTGGGATCAGCCCGGCGCTCCTGCCACCCAGCGCTCTTCCACCAAGATTACAAAACATCTTGCAATAATCAGGCCAATGAGTGGAGGCTGGTGGTGGGAGGTTGTGAAAACAGGGGCCACTATTAGACGAAAGGCGATCCCCATTCATCAGTGCTGTAATAATCACCGCGCAGGTCCAGCGAGGCTCTGATCAGAATGATCCGTGGAAACAAGCCCTTTACAAACATTGTCAAGACGAGACGTGCGCCTTGATTTGACCTGTCACTGCCGTGAAGTGAAGGAAGCAACTCTCTCTGTCTGAAGAGCAGTAAACCTGCGGGCCGTCGTCCACGTTGTGCAACGCTAAATAAAATACTCTGAACTTTTGTGTATAGATGAGATAAATTCACTTCACCGGGGAAGTTCGTTCATCAACACGTGTTCGTTGGTTTTGTTGCATGTTGGATAATTACTTCTCGGACCAGGACGCGTACCGTGCCTCGACTGTTCAGATATTATCAATTTAGAGTAAGGTCAATCAAATGTTATATTTATAATAAAATAAATCCGTTATATTTTAATCCGTTTCTATTAGCACCGTTGTACGATTTGGTAGTAATTAATAAAATAATTAATAATAAAAGTTTTAAGTTAAAACTACTAACAAAATTATTACTTTAAAACCGTTTAATAGTAGGAAAACCCGGACATCGCATTTGAGTAATAACACGACAATAAACAACAAGAACGCCAAAAAAACGTTATTATTGTTAGTTTTCTGTTCTTCTTATAGTTGTTGGTGTTATTTCCGTTAATATAATTACTGCTGTTGCTGTTATATTGTCTCCTATTTATTAAAGGCAGTCGGGGATAAATGTCATCACATCACTATTTATTTTTCATTTTTATAATTACTGATAACGGCGAACATTCCCTCAGACGAACGTTAAAATCCATAACTAAAGAAAACATAATTCTAATAAAAAGAACATGCTAGATATGTGAATCTATGACGGATCGTGTGTGTATGTGTATATACATATGTATGTGAGTATGTATATACTATATATGTACTATATATATATATATATTGTGTGTGTGTGTATGTATGTATCAGAAATAATTTGTCTACCTAATTTAGAATTTCAGTGCGTATGTGTGTGTGTGTGTGTGTGTGTGTGTGTATATATATATATATATATATATATATATATATATATATATATATATATATATATATATATATATATAATCTGACATTCAAATAAAGAGAGCAACAAAAAATAAAACGATTTGTTTATGTAACTTTCCTGTAATACGAGGTGTGATATGTCAGTGAGATCCACATAGTTTTAATTTTTATAAACTGGATAAACAACCAATGATTCACTTTCCTCATATATATGTGTATATATATGTTCATGTATCATATTGTTATTGCATTTATATATTTACACTTATTTAATAACCACAGTGCTCAGGTTTTTATCCCTGTAGGTTTGTAAAGGCTAATATTCCCAAGGGCATGCCTTTTGTCAATTAAGTTATAGTCTGTACATGGTTTGAGGTCTTAGGCAGCACGCGTCTAATCATCTCTACGTCATGGGCCTGCACGTGCGGAACACAGCATAAAGTGAAGAGTTCAATCTCATTTTAACTCTCACTTACAAACCTTTCACTTTTCTAATAAACGTCAGCAATTTTATATTTTCACACGAAACGTGTCTGTGCCTAATTGTTCTGAGGTCTTTAGGTCTGTAATGTTTTAGGTCAGAGACCGTGATGAGACGCACGTCAGTTCCTCTGCCGTTGTGCGCGCGGGCTGTTGAGATCCGCGCCACCGGACAGCTCGCGCTCTGCGCTACGACGCTCGCGGTATTCACAACGGCCACGATACGCGAATACGTTACGCAACTGCTGCGTTTTGCGTCATGCGGTCAATTTCTACACTTTAGTTCCGATGAAGAACACCACAAATGCATCGCTGTGTCATCACGTATCAAAGAACGTGGGTGTAAAATAGCGCGGAGTGCAAAAACGTTTAACAGGTATTCACGTGTCTTACCGGCACCGGGGGTCCCTCGTAGTTTCCTGTCCACTTTTCTGCGGGCACTGGGTAATAGGACCGCTGTTCTCTCTAAAACTCGCTCCTTCAGCGGTTTATTCCTCACTTAAACCGCCCTCCAAACGCGCAACTCTCTTGCACGTGAGATCCCCGTGTAGCACGAGCTGCAGCGCGCGCACTAACGCTGACCCCCCTAGTAATGTTCAGCACTCCTGCCATGACTATTAAATAATTCATGCGATAGGATATGTAACTATTTAACAAGTACGTCTTTTTGTCATTTACACTACCTTTCAGAATTTACCGATTTAACCCTTAACCTACTGCAGATTTATTAACACTGACACATTAATTCTGCTGGTCATGAACATTTAATTAATAACCTATATGTTTTACTTATTATTCATTCATTTATTCATTCATTTATGTATTGTTGTGGTTTAGGGTGCCCATGTGTACTTTGTAAATCGTTTGATGTATTTTTCATAAGACGTGTTATCAAAAGTTAAATACGGATGGTTTCACACAGTGGGTTTCCTGTGCACGGTTCCCCACTTTCCAACTGCGACGCTTACAGGACGTTTAACGCGCACCGTGCTGTAGCGCCACCATGTCCTGTGCGGAGGGATAACCACGTCCACCTCGAGCCCTCTTTGGCTACTACAGCCGTCTGTCAAGTCCTTGGTAAAAAAAAATATATATAATCTACAGGAAAAGTCGAGGCTATATTTCTACTGGTGGGCGGGTTTTAAATGAAGGGAGTAATCTCTCAACAAGGCCAGGGAACCACCTCAAAGCGTATCGGGTTACTTTGAATGACAGCGTAACCATGGTGAATAATTTGACTAAAACTATTGTCTTATCCTCGCCATCCCCGGGTCAGATAACCGACCAATCACGGCGCACATAATCGCTTTTCTTGCCAGCTTAGAATAATATTATTAAAAGGAGCGAGCGCGCGCCGTCTTGGGGAGTGCGTTATGGTGAAGGTGGTGAGCGACTCACGCAGGAGGAGAAACTTTCACTCCGACCTTTCAGATGGATGCACGGCGCGTTACGCGTGCTTGAGCGGCTCTGAATCTCCCGCTTCTCTCTGAGGTGGATTTATCAACATTTGACGACGCTTTGAACTTTTGTCGTTCATGGACTTACACTGTTTTCCAGTGAATCGTTGTCGTTATCGATAAGTTGGACAAGTGCCGTAAAACAGAAGAAGTGTCAGATCATGTCCATGCTCCCGACCTTCGGCTTCACGCAGGAGCAGGTGGCGTGCGTGTGCGAGGTCCTGCAGCAGGGTGGGAACATCGAGCGCCTCGGTCGGTTCCTCTGGTCTTTACCGGCCTGCGAACATCTCCACAAGAACGAAAGTGTCCTTAAAGCAAAAGCCGTGGTCGCGTTTCACAGGGGAAACTTTCGGGAACTTTACAAGATTCTGGAGAGCCACCAGTTTTCGCCACACAACCACCCGAAGCTTCAGCAGCTGTGGCTGAAAGCGCACTACATCGAGGCGGAGAAGCTCCGTGGTCGCCCTCTTGGGGCTGTGGGGAAGTACCGCGTCCGGAGAAAGTTCCCCCTGCCCCGGTCCATCTGGGACGGCGAGGAGACCAGCTACTGCTTCAAGGAGAAGAGCAGGAGCGTGTTACGGGAGTGGTACACCCACAACCCCTACCCTTCACCGCGGGAGAAGCGGGAGCTGGCCGAGGCCACCGGCCTCACTACCACCCAAGTCAGTAACTGGTTCAAGAACCGACGGCAGCGCGACCGAGCGGCGGAGGCGAAGGAGAGGTAGGAGAACGTGCACGCGCACTCCCGGTAACGGCGGCGTGTAACGTTACCGACCAACAGCCTGTCCCAAAGTTCACACTAAAACGCGTAGATTGCACCACACGACACCGAGTCGGGCTGCAGACCTACAGTCTAGTGACAAACATTTAATGAGTTCATTCTACCTAAAAGGAAACTCGAAAATTATTATTTGTCCTATAAAGGCAAAACAATTATTTAAACAGTTTTGTAAATACATGTTTTTGGAATGGGATCCGTAAAACAGTGAACTTAAAGCTGCTTTGTGACAACAGCTGTGGTAAAAAGCGCTATATAAATAAAATTTGATTGAACTTAGCAACCTGTGGCCAGCAGACTATCACATCAATTGTAGTCAACATTTGCGACACTGTAAATATTATTATCGTTGTTGTTGTTATTGTTGTGTTATTACATCTGTTGCTAAGTATTTGTTATTGGGCATACCTTTCTTGCGAAGTACACACTGTTATAATAGGTGTATTTATTCTCGTCCAACGACTAAACCGAACTTTTGTGGGTTTACAACATAACTGTTTTCCATTTTCGAAGTGATTAGTTTTAACTCAGATCTGGCTGCTGGGTGTTAATTCATCGTGTGTCTGATTTCACCCGCTGGCGACTGAAACCGCAGCGTTAAACTGCTCTTAATATTCATGTTAAATTCGCACTTCGTCCACGCAAACTGTTGTAGCAAAATATAGACTAGAGGACTGAGAATGGTGCGACGGTCAGGCCTGGATGTGACATTCGTTGAGACCCGTTTTGTTCTGGAAGATTAGTTCTGTTTATGCTAACTGTTACACTTGCCTTTACATCGAGGGAAAAGTGGACTTTTAAAACTACAGTTAATAGGATCGATAAGATAAACGTACAGTCTGCCCATTTTCTCTGAACACTGAGGCCCTGTTTTGGGATTAAATTGCCTATGCACGTGCACATGCTTCTTGGTTTCTTCTGCGTTGCTGCAAATATTTAATTTCACCTCCACTATCCATACAAAATTTCTCCAACCGCTCTTTCTCTAATTTTCACGAAGAACACAACTTTTTAGTGATAGGATATTAAACCGGATGAAGGTGTTATGAAAGTGTTCTTTTAAATAAGACACCGCTGCAAACGCCTGTAACGTATTCAGGCCAAAGTCTGTTTTCATGTTATTGTGTTACATATTTTTATGTCCAAAAGTCGTCGTTGTCTTCGTCATTAGTTTAATTGTGCTTTTTCGATCATTATTCGCCCGCCCAAACTAATCACGACTCATTATGCGTGGATCTCGGTTTAATGCGCATACTGTTAAATAGATGTGCGCCAGATATGTTCTAATAACATGCTTCCATTTTCACAGGGAAAACAACGAGAACTCGAACACAAACAGCCATAACCCCCTCACATCGTCCTTGAATGGAAATAAGACAATTTTAGGGAGCTCGGACGACGACAAAACCCCATCCGGGACGCCGGATCACACGTCGTCCAGTCCGGCTTTGCTTCTCACGTCAAACTCGGGGCTGCAGTCTCTGCACGGCCTCGCGCCTCCGCCCGGGCCCAGTGCCATCCCGGTACCGAGCGCGGAGTCCGTGCACCACCACCACTCTTTACACGACACTATACTGAACCCTATGTCGTCAAACTTGGTCGATCTTGGTTCTTAAAGTAACACAAGGACACCCAGTGATAAAGGACACCAACGTGGACGACACCTCCAGACAGGAGCGAATAATGCCGCAGGAGTGAGAAGATACCGGACAGAGAACGTTATGGATGTTATTTTGGACGGGCTACAGCAAAGCCAATAAAAAGGTCCTTGATACGGTATTTTTATAGAACCTAATGGTATATTGTTCAAAGACACGGAACTAAAATGTCTAATTTCTTGTTATCAGCTACATTAATATTTTAGATTGCAACAGATCCGTATCCTCTCAGTCGTATACCCCATTTGTTTACATTTTCTTTTATTTTCTTAAAGGCCATATTAAGTTTCATTTTGATGGGGTGTCGCCGTATGAAGTGTTTCTATTACCAGCACAGCGTTTATTTTAAACATATCTCTTATTTTTATTTGTTTCTTTTTTCTTTCTTTTTTTTTGGAAGCGACTGCATGTAAACTTTGCGATCAGTAATAATAAAATATAAGTTCGATCCCACCATAGTTTCTTATACCCTTTACAATAAAAACTAAAGTACATTTAATGAGCAAAGCATGTGTTGTAATTGTTTTGTTGAATGTGTAACGTTCATTTAATGCTTAGCCTATATGTGGGCTTATAGTACACTGCATGTGTGCTAAGTCAGGCCACAACACGTGTGTTTAAGTGCGCGCTGCTCTCTGAGATTATAAATCACCAGCGTCCAAATCACACGCGATCATAATTACGTCGAATAAGCTGCGCGTGCGGGTAATGCACCCCGTGGTCGGTTTTGAGGTGACCCAGGAGGTTATCTAATAATAGGGCTTTACCCCCCATTAATCTGGGGTTAGAGGATTTTTGCGGGTTAGTTAGTTATTTAAGGTGCCAATAAAGTGTAAACTCGGTCGGTGTTATATTGGAGTCTCTGAATCAATATAAATACAACATAAATATGTATGACGCTAGAAGGCACTGTAAAAGTCCCTAAATGTACATGTTTCTCAATCCTGAAGTTTGCGAATACCTGGTTTCTCCGGCTACAGCAGACACAGTGTTTCTAAGTGTGTGTGCGGGGTATTGGGCATATGAGAATTAACAACAAATCAAGGGATTATTATTATTATTGTTATTATTATTAGCTTGAATGTGCCTACTAATGCGTGTACAATAAGGAGAAGGAGTCGTGCACGGTGCACCTCTCGCAGCGCTGCAGACTGCGTCTGACCCACTGGGCTCTGCTGGTCATTTGATGTGCTGCACGCGGGCAGCTCGTGCATGTTTTCAGCTCGTGCTCGCTGTGATTAGTCGCGTGCGCCGGAGGCCCGACTATTAACAGAAAAATGATCTGTGCTTGTTTGGGTGATTTATTCCTTTGTGGGGAACTTTGTCTGTTTTAATTAATTAAATGACCGTTTAAAATGACGTTTTGTAATCTTCGTGTCAACACGTCAGTAATTTATTGAAGTGTGTGTAGCGTTAGTCTTGTGTTGCCCGTGAAGTGTGTCGCGTTTGTCTGGTGTTGGCCCGTGGTGTGTGTGTAGCGTTAGTCTTGTGTTGCCCGTGAAGTGTGTCGCGTTTGTCTGGTGTTGGCCCGTGGTGTGTGTGTAGCGTTTGTCTGGTGTTGGCCCGTGAAGTGTGTGTAGCGTTTGTCTGGTGTTGGCCCGTGGTGTGTGTGTAGCGTTTGTCTGGTGTTGGCCCGTGGTGTGTGTGTAGCGTTTGTCTGGTGTTGGCCCGTGGTGTGTGTGTAGCGTTTGTCTGGTGTTGGCCCGTGGTGTGTGTGTAGCGTTTGTCTGGTGTTGGCCCGTGGTGTGTGTGTAGCGTTAGTCTGGTGTTGGCCCGTGGTGTGTGTGTAGCGTTAGTCTTGTGTTGCCCGTGAAGTGTGTAGCGTTTGTCTGGTGTTGGCCCGTGGTGTGTGTGTGTAGCGTTTGTCTGGTGTTGGCCCGTGAAGTGTGTGTAGCTGCTGTGATCCGAGTTCAGCGTCGTCAGCGTTTTGTTTTTAGGAATAACAACCTTTACCTTCACCGACGGGATTTGAACTGTTGGTTCCGATCCTTGTGTTGTGCAGTGTAAACTGTAGTCTACACCGCACATAGTCTAAATCCACCGGTCTCAAATACTAACTACATCTGTAATGAAAGACTAGAGAAGGTTCAGAGGCCCGTGGTTCCGACTGGACCCACTAACGCTTCTGCCTGGTGCCCTGTGCAGTAATGTAACACCGCAGTTATGGGCTTCGTGTTGTAAATGACATGCACGTCCATGTTAACACCATTCTGACATTTAATCGTAGCTACAAGTGTATATTTCGTCGGACAAACAGTGTCAGCAAAAACACTCACGGCAGCACAATAATTTAAATGTAACCTGTTTTAAAATGCCAAGCAGGCCACGACATCATCTTCCCAGCAGATTATAAACTTACGGTTATTTTCTTCTTGCACTTTTGACTTGACTGTGGTTTAATCCGACGTGTGCCCCACATTCCCCAGTAATATGGTTTATTTAGCAGGTCTATTTTAACAATGACATTAGTGCTAGTGCTGCTATGAGCCTTTTTTAAAGACAGACCGTCACACTTTGGCTATTATGCTTCAAAAGTTCTCGCCACTCGCCAGACTAACTAAGGCCCTCCGGCCACACAATGTAACATTTATTTACTGGAAAATATATTTACAGGGAAACTGTACGAAACTATAACAGGAAACCGAAAGTAAACTCCAAACTACAAATTCCAAATGTAAAGATTTCTCTTACATGGACGATAGTCAATCTGCTGTCTTCTTTATAGTTATGTATCTGGTACCGTGACCAGGTCCATTTCACCGTGTACCACGCAGCTGCATTAAAAAAGAAAATTGCGAATTGCGAAATTAAAGCTATGCAAAATATCAATAATCAAGAACCGTTGGCGTTTACGTGTATGAGGAACTTTTGTAGTTCAGATCTCACATATTGGACCAGACCGCTGCGTTTCTTCAAACCTGCCCACAAACAGTCCAGATAGTATCTGTGTAATCATCATGTCCGCTAGAGTCATTCAATACAAACATTTATTTTTGTTTAAAGTCCAACTTTAAATTCATTGTCCTCGCAGTATAAATTAAAAATAATAAGAGAACCCTAGCTGTTGTAGTGTATATCCAAAAAGTATCTCTCTCAAATAGGAATGCAGTTAATGATTTGTGTTTATTAATTTGTGTGTTTATTCATTGTTGTGGGACACTGATATGCTCTGTGGCGTTAACAGGTGTTTTAACAGGACTTTAACGTGCGCATCATGACCAACGTCTTCACGTTCCGCGATCTCCCTTAATGGTCAAATATGGAGAAACTCAGGGTAACTCCACAAATCTCAACTGCAAAAGGCCCTAGTGTTGAATTAACACCTACAGTGTTTACGTGAGTCCATCTGGACATGAACTTTAAAACCATTAAATGTTTTTTCCCCTGGGTAGCATTTTTTAAAATAATCATCAATATATTTAAACTACGTTTGATGCGCCGTTTTCTGTTTTTTTCTGCTTTCTTTCTTTCTGAAGCGACACGTGACAGTATACCAACCGTTCAAAAATCAATTATGCTAATTAAACCTGTCTTTGTTTTAACGAATAATTTTCGCTCATCATTTTATTTGAAAAGAATATCAACGAGGAAACGCTTTTAATGTTTAACATATTTCTGTTCACTTGTAGGCTACAGTAATTCGAAAACGCAAATCAATCTATAGCATCAAATCTTCGAAAGCACTCGTTATACAAAACAAACTCCGAGATGATCCATACAATCCTAAAGGGACATAATACGTGTCATTATGTCTTCATAGCTTTTTATTCTTTGAGTTCGCCGATAGTAAGGCCTACAGAGACAGATAAGATAGATAACACCTTGTGTCACACACACACACACACACACACACACACACACACACACACACACACACACACACACCAACACTGCTCGTAAATGCTTGCGGTGCCGCAAAGAAGAGACAATATGTTCTTCAGTTTCTGCCAGCTGTTTATTTTATTTGTTTATCTTACGTGTTCTTCGTTAATGTTTATTTTATTTACTGTTTGGTATGTAGTTTCCTTACACGGGATAGGTCGACTCGAGTCTGAGGTGCAGAAAAGACAAAAACATCCTTTTAACAAATAAGCCTACGCGATATATAATGTCATCAGCACCCTCTAGTGACGGACTTTGATATTGCAGCGATTTGGAGTAACCGAGACCTTTACCAATTCAAGCAAACAAAAAAATACCAAATACCCACCAGGCGGTTCCTCAACACCACATAAAATAATGCCCAATGTGAAATATTTCTAAAGACAACAAAGATGTGCTTGAAAGTGATCACGGTGAGAATGGCGATAGGAATATCAAATTACAGTTTCTTGCAGTTCATATTCTTCAAAACACTTTTTATTGAAACTAAACTTGTGTGATTTCTGTGGAGCAACTGTTATGGTTAACTGATTCAAGGGAAGGCGCCCATCCTCAAGTCGAAGTAAGTTAAAGATGATGTGACCTATACATGTTTATAATACCTCACAATAATATATATTTCATTTCACTTTGTGCGGTCTACATATATCTACAGCCACACAGCTGTAATGACTGAGAGAAATGTTCACTTCTTATGTGCTCATATAGCTCCTTTTAATTTAGCTGTTTCCGCATCTTCAGAGATTCTGACACAAATGTTGCCAATTGTGACGTTAACTGGGTGTCATTATTACGTATAATGACGTCAGATATACGTGTCACGAGGAAGAATCACGTTGACGCTCCAGAACATAAACTTTAAAGTTCGGTGGATGCAACACATCGTTAATTGTTGTTACTTAGCAACCTGTGGTTATCGGAATGACGCCAAGTAAAGTAATCTGATATCTGCACGAAAACCTTAAAAACAACCAGATTATGTGGTCGAAACTTTCATAAAAATAACAATGATGACATTTAGACGAAGATGATGACTTCTATCATAAATCAAAATTCAAATAACGACTAAAACTAACTCGCATAACTATCATACCACAACAGTTTTGGTAAGAAATGGAAGTTTGGCACTGTCCATAATGGACGAGACGGTTTAGGAGTTTTTACAAAAACTCTTCCTGTTTATTGACAGCATTGCGGCTAATTTTAATGAACCTCTGTGGTGGGGATATTTAATGTTTCATAAAACAACAATGTACACAATAATACAGTATTGTCTGGTCTTTCTCTACTAGTTACCTCTAGTTTCTTCAATTCAAAGTCAAAATTCCAAACTATAACCAAACAGGAAGAAACAGTGATGTATAAACCACCCAAACACGTCCAGTGTCCAGCACCATACGGCCACTCACACACGTCCAGTCCAGCAGTCTCCACCTTCTCAACATCTTCGTGTCCACCAGTCAGGTTCCTCTTCATGGTTCCTGCCCTACATCGTGGACACCTTCTGGTCGCTGACCTGCAGCGAAGCTTCTCAGCGTTACTGCCCATACCTTCACTGTGTGTGTACTTTATTGTGTACTACTCTTTTAAGTGACATTTTGTCCTCTGTTCGTTTCTCTTTGTTTCTTGTTTCATTCCTCATTACACTATTTCTGCTCTAACTCGTGATTCGCTCCTTCGAGGTGTCACAAGTCGTTAGTACAATTATTACTTATATTGGACAATCAGTTTAAAGGACTGATAGCTTGATCAGCCTTGCTAAATAAAAGTGCTATGTGGCTTTGGTAGCCTGATTAAAATTAATATAAATCCATAAAACGAAAAGCATACAACAACAAAAAGTCAGACGTATGTTTAAAGAACGTATGTTCTTTTTAATTTAAATATGTTCTTTTTTATTTTTATAATATTTTTTATATTTACCTCTATGGAGCCATTTGCACTAAATTAAAAGGTAATTATAAGTCTTACTTAAGTAATGTCTTACTATCATTACATAACACCTTGACATTTTGTTGAGTTTATAAGGGCCTTGTATGTTAACATTTATATGACCTTCACATAACAATAGACAACGACGATGTTCAGATGTCCAGCAGATGGCGCCCTTTCCGTTAACTTTAATTCATGGCGACTTCAATACTGTGACACTAATCCATCGAACTTGGCATTCAGTAGCCTACTACGGATGAGATTGTGTGGCTTGTGAGTAAACCTCTTCTCGCTTGTATACATAGATTAAATATATATTATTTCTCGTGATTTATGAATTTCAAGTAGGCCTATACTTATAGAATGTGGAAGTCTTTTTATCCTAACATGAGTGAAGATATGTCACAAAGAGGCAAGCTTTGTGGCCATTTTATTATGACATAATTGATTAATCTTGTTCATTATTGCACCCGGGGACAGTTGTCTGTGTCCTGAGACGTCACTTTGAGCAACCCAGCTGCAATGTTCTGGGCAAATATAACAACTCAACTACAAACGTTTAAACTGAGCTGTGTCATCTACTGGAAACATGAAATATTCGCGACATCCACTGTTGGAGTGCCCCGGGCCACATGTTTTAAAGTGATGAGTTCCTTAACTGCCGATTGCACTTGAGACTATGATCTAGGTTCTCATGTTCCTTTTACTGCTTTGGGGATCAAGCCTGAATCTGAATTCAGGTAACGGCCATCCTGCCTTTCCTGTACTAACGACCGAAATACAGTCCGTTTAGATCAGGGCCTTTACGTATCAGGACCTCCAAAAGCCTCTTCAACGAAACCCACGAGGTTTTCACAGCAGATACTCACAGAATGGTGAAGCATTAACTAGGGCATGAGTGGCCAACCCGTCAGAGACCAAGAAGTTGTCCACTCCTGAACCAGGGCTATGGGACTTCATTACATTCAAACTCGTTTTGAGATCTTGCACAAATGGATGTACAGCCCAGTTCAGAGTCCAAATATCATTTTGATGTTCACAAGATGAAACATTTATGTCCACGACTCCACACTCGTTCAGCACTGTCTCTTGGTGGATGGAAGTAACACGAAAACGAAGTGGTGATGAAGAATAAAAAGGTCACGTGGCACCTTAAACCAGGGGGAATCAAGCATCTCCAACCCTGACCCCAAAGTTCTCTTCTGTTCGCTATTTTTATCCCCTCATATGTAAGTTAAACTTCAGCCGATAACTATCTGAATATTTCCAGCTCTCAACCAAAGCATTGCAATACCGTAAACTATTATTTTTGGCTTATAACACACCTGGGAAACAGGATGCACAATTTAGATGATCCCTGTAGTGTCGCTGTTTGAAAGCTTTAGGCCGAGCCTATTCCGAAGTCCTCCACAAGGTGGCGATATAAGCACACAATATCAAGTGCGAAGTTTCTCTGGAACTACAGGCCAGCGTTCTGCAGCGGTACTGGTCACTGTACTGGCTGTGAACGCGTGTTCAGCTCAGTATGTAATTCATACTGAAGCACTAAACGTAGTTTAAATTAATAAGCACAGACAGGAACAGCGCGGACGTGTTTTTGATGTTGGTGTTTATATTTGGTTTTGGTAGAAATGAAATAATCTCACAAAACATTTAATCTCACGTTCATTTATAAGATTACATATAATATATTGTTTTTATTATAAAATAATAATAATCATATTAATTATTGTTATTATTAGTAGTGGCAGTAATAGTACGTAATATTATAAACGTATGTCACACAAGAAATGCCCAATATTATTTTAATATTAATAATAATAGTACTTGGCTAACTGTTGTTGATTATGCTGTTGAACACATTCGAGCGGATCATGAAAACAATGGTTATGTAGAAAGTATCAGTCTTACTGCTGATTGGGGTTGAAGGTGTAATCCTAACCCTGTAGAGCTGGACTATGGTGTAATCCTAACCCTGTAGAGCTGGACTATGGTATAATCCCTGGACATCAGAGTTGAAGGAGACGCGCTAACTTCAGCTGGGAGGCCAATCTGTCGCAACGTATCCGTCCTTCGGTTGAGCGGTTCTCGGGTGTGTGTGTGTGTGTGTGTGTGTGTGTGTGTGTGTGTGTCTACACCACTCCTCCACCACCCCTACACCACCCCTGCAGCGGTCCTAAATGGGAGCCGATTGGCTGCGACTCCGCACTCCCACAATGGGCCCCAGCGTCCGCTGGCTGTGCGTAAAACAAGACGTGTGTTTAAATGGGTTCTTGCTAATAAACTCCTCTCGAATGGCGTCTTTGTTAGAGCGTCAAAGATTATTTACAGAACGAGTCAATTTCTAAATGGTTTCATGATTGTTGAGCAGAGTCGCGGCGGGAGGCGGTGGGGACTATATTGAGGCCGAGGGGGCGAGCTCTCTCGCGCAGCGGGACTCCGCCTGCAGCGCCGCTAATTGAGGAGGCGCGCGGGAACGCGCGGGAGCGCGCGGAGCAGGCCAGGGTTCAACCCGTGACGCTCAGCGTTTTGTTGATAGACTATGAGACCAAATCTCTCTCTCTTTCTCTCTCTCCTTCTCTCTCTCTCTCTTTCTCTCTCTCCTTCTCTCTCTTTCTCTCTCTCTCTCCCTCCATAAAATTGCCTATTCCACCCCACAGTCGGTCTATTGGCTAAGATAAATGTTCTACCTTTGCGATTTCCACTTTGTGGCCAACACTAAACCCTGGAGGCCGCAGTATTGAATAATCTAAGAATCAGTTTTGTTTGGATTAACCATAATAGTAACAGTTTCATTTTTCCCTTTGAGATTACTTTTTTTAAATACAGGATGTGGACACATATCTTTGTAAATATTCAAATTTTTAGAACTTAACTTTTATAGTCTTCAATTAATTCCAAATTTATATAATTTCTCTCCATTTGCTAAATCTCAATAGTTTGGGCAATTTCATATCAGAGGTGCCGCCAGAGCCGGAGTGACTAATCGGGAGATTCGGGAGGATTCCCGAAGGGCCGGCTCATGTCAGTCTCTAGTTTGGGCCGATTGGGAGGGGGAAATAATTTTGGACCGGATTTGGGCATGAAACTCCCGGGCTGAAAAAGTGGCCCACTCCAGCCATGGGTGCCACTAATATATTTGATATGGAAGTCTACAAATACAAATGCGGTGTTTCGTTTGCCCAAATGAATGTGATCATCTTAGTATTGTTATTTAGCGAAAGGAGCATTTGTACTCTACAAAATAGATTTTGAAGTAGATGCATTTAAAATCATTGACCTTTTATATGTAAAAGTAAAATTGTAATAAAAGTGAACAGATTAAATATAATTGATTTAATTTATTTGCAACATCGTCTGTGATATCAATTGAGTTTTGCTAGCAAAAGTGCCTCGTGAGTAGCTGTCGAGAACAGTTGCTGAAAATACAGTTGCGTGTCTTTTCGCTACGGTGAAGACGCAGGAGTGTGTGTGTGTGTGTGTGTGTGTGTGTGTGTGTGTGTGTGTGTGTGTGTGTGTGTGTGTGTGTGTGTGTGTGTGTATCTGTCAGGCAAATCTGGAATATCTGACGTCTGAGTGCATGACATCTTCCAAATTAACTTTTCAAACGAGGACGAATACATTTCTGATCCTGTATCATAGACCCGTGTGGCCTCGGAATATACGCCTTTAACAGAATTATAGTTTTTAATCCCACTTGCTTTAATTCAGTGCCCCATCATGGTGGGCAGCGCGAGTTCACCTTAAGCTTAACTGGGTTTAAAACCGAGACGGAAGTGAAATCGTTTAGATCCTGTTTCCCAGTGTGTGTGTGTGTGTGTGTGTGTGTTGTTAACTCTCTTAAAAGTTAGATCTTTGGAAATCAATATGTGGGTTAGATAAAATTGTCGTTTTCTAAGTGCTTTGCTTGAACTTATTACACTTATTAAAACACTAACATTTAAGCCTGGGTGAATATGGTTGATATTTTGTGTGGTAATATTCAGCGACTAATAGTCTGACCTTGTAGCACACCTCATGTCACACGCGTGGCTTGGTAAACTAAATTCATTTTTTAAACGCACTTCCTTCTGTGGCCATTTGTGGGGGGTGGGGGGGGCACTGGGGTTTTTTAGGGGGGGGTAGACTCCATCTTGGCAAAAGTAGCAGCTCTCTGTGCTCGCTGGTCTGCACCTTCAATGCGGGTCAGCGGGACTGTAGCTCATTGACAGCTGCTTGAATACACACGAATAGAAAAGTTGTGTTCAGTTAAGCGATGAATTCAGAGGGAGAAACAGGGCATCGCCATCTTTTCTTACTGCGGCCTGCGGTCCGGTCGGACTCGTTTGTGTGTGTGCGAGTGAGGTTATGGGAACAGGACAAATAACACACGCGCTATTGGAGACACACACACACGGGCCCGAGGAACCGAGGAACAACACGATTGTGTGTTATTGTTCTTCTGGTCTCGTATTCACCTGACCATTAATCTCCCCTGAACATCACACGGAAGTCCTTTCGTTTTAGATCAGATCCTACAACGAGCACGTCCGTAGTCTGATAACATATAACGTGGAAAGCTAAGAATTAGTTATATTGGAGCACACGTTTCTACTACATCCTCGTTTGGATCAGTGTGAGACCAGAAACTACTTTAGTTCAACGAACACCTTCGTGTGTGACACCATGTGTGATCTGAACCTTCTTCAGGGAGCTTTACTGTTTGCGCTGTTAATACCTTTGATCAGGTAGACCTGAATTATCATTTCTTTAGTCTAATAAATAATTATCAACTATATTATTATTTTCGAAAGTACTAAATTAGTGATGCACTCCAAACTATGTGCTATCAATGTTGCCCAATGAATGAAATCAGATAAATGTTGCTTAAGTCGGTATTACATAGTATTTGTTATTTTCTTTTATTTATTTCTATTGTCCAAACCAGCATGCAAATGCAGATTAATTTATTTGAAGCAGACACGTACAGTAACTAATGTAGACTAAGATGTCAGTGATATGGATCAGTGATTGGTCAGCTCCATGGTGCAGACGGGCCTGACCCCCTCGTACACCTCAGAGGTTAGAGAGATGCATATTTATGTCACAGTCAACTACCAACTGATCACGAATCAAAGACAGTTTTGTTCTTATCCAACATATCAATTTAAACCACAATATGATAAAGAACCGAGCGAGTACTCTATAGAATATGAAGACAAAGAAATTATCAACTCAAAAAAAAAACCCTCAATTTAAGTCTGCGGTGCAGAACACTTAAGCTCTCTCTGTTACACACTGGGTGAAGAAAAAATCACCTGTGATTTTCAGTGATTGAAATGTTTGGGTTTTTTTTTCATTTATTTGTGACCATATCTTTGGAGAATTTGAGTAACCGCGGTTTTACTTCGGCTGAGGAAAGAAGTGATATTTGGTTGAAATAGCCGACATTTAGCTTAGCACACTTTTGATAAATTCTCTATATAGACCATCTGCAGTGTTCGGAAACAGATAAAGATCTTGTAATGTAATAATTATTACTAGTGTAATAATTAAGATACAATACAATAAATATATTGTTGACATCATAGATGGTATAAACATTAAACGCTGATTAAATGTTTCGCTTTCAGGTTTGTTTTGCTGCAGACAAAGAAAATACGAAAATCGCCTATTTAATTTGTACATTTCATAGTTAACTATTTCCGTGCACCATGCTTTGAACAAGATTAATTTTCTAGGAAAATAACTGTATCTCACTCTTCCCTTAACTAGTTATTTGTACGCTTCTTATAGGTTTATTGGAAAAGTTGCTGTGTGAATTGTGTTTTCTGTGGGCGGAAGGCCCGTGGGGCGCTTTTCTCCTGCGGTACTTCGCGTTTTTGAATGAAAAGCCCTTTCACGGTGGCCACAATAGGAGACTGGGCAGGGGAGGAGTCCTTGATAATTAGTCCATTTAATGGCGCATTTACTTAATTTTTGTATTCATTACCAACTAAGGAAAAGGGGGAACAAGTTTCGTATCCCAAAAGCTTCACGGTTGTTATTTCATAGACGTCCATGAAGGTCTCTGAATTCTGTGGTCCGTTAATGCAGAAGTTATATTGATTCAACTCTCCTAATGAGAGAGACTTGTACAGTGGTGTGAATGTTACCGCTGGACATCATTTGAAAAAGGCTTCATACAGTTTTATAACAAAATGAAATACTGTATTTTAGCTTAGAAATGTATACATTAACATAAACACGCAGGAAAGTAGCATTGAATAATAAGCGCTCAAAGCTAAACACGAAAGTGGCTCGATCAGCCGATATTATCCCAATGTGTCGTTACTTTTCTTTTGCATAAATCTCCACTGAGACTCCATGGTCGTAATGTTCTTTCAATGTATAAAAACAGAGAAACAAAACGCCTAGAGCACTCAGTTACATTTTGACAAATAGTTTATGAACACCAAATCAAGAAAAGAGAACAGGGGGATAGAAAAGACAACGGAGACGTAGAGCAATATTATATACAAGCATATTTCTACACATATATTACAGACTGGGAGCATGGTCGCATTATTTAAGATATACATAATTCAATATAAAATCTCAAAATAAAAATAAAAATCTGATACAGTCATAACGATTCGGTTCCACATTTGACCGGTACCCCACACAGGCAGTGACAGAAGTGACATAAGTGTAGTAAAAGGTGCTTACGACTCAAATGATTGTCTGATGAACATACGAGACAAGTCCTGGTTGCGCCTCGTCAGTCGAACAAAAACAAACCAGAAGATGGACGCAGGACCCGTAATCCCGTCCTCCGGGTTCCTGCCGGTCCTGCCTGATACATCGAGCGTATTTCCGTCGTATTAAAAAAAAAGCCTATTGATATATCATGCAAGTGATGTGGGTAGGGAGACGCGTGGGGTCCATTGAAAGCGCTTGAAAAAAAAGACGTGCTCGTATCTTGCTTTCTTTCTTTTTTTTCTCAATAATTATCAGATGGTCCTTTTTTTTAGCTTCCCCGATATTTCATAATGTTTATTCAGGTCCGTATTCCCTGTAAATATTTCTCTTTTTGTGTATCATACGTCGCATTCTGAGTCACTGGACGTTACTGAGAGGATGGACGTGCCGGTGTCCACGCGCTCTGTCATACTGGACACACTGGTGGGACTGGCAGCGGTCGACGGCGACTCCGCCGAGCTGTGTGGGGTGCAGCCCGGTTCCGAGAGAGACCGCATGCCGTTCTGGCCAATTGCCTGGTGCTGGAGCCTAGACGAGGAAAACAAAGTACAAGAATGAGACAACACGGCCTGTTTTGAATTAAGTTCTTATACTTGGTCTGGATTTATCGTGAACGCGCATTCCAATAAAAACAACACTAAATTTAAACCAAATCTGTGGCGTGTGTAAAACAGGCCTACAAAGACCTACAAAGACCGTCCTTCATTCAGTAGCACCGGAAGGCCTGAATCAGACTAGGATTAGCGTGGACCGGCCAGAAATAAACCAACCTACAGGCACAAAATTATCCATAACACCAAAACATTAGTCTATCACTACGACGATTTGAACGCACTTTTCATTTCCACAATCAGTCATTACAATTATGATTAAAATTTACCAAACAATGTTAGTGTTGACATGTCGCCTCTACTGACGTCATTCGGGCCATTAGTTATTATTTTCAATATTGTCCGACAAATTTATAACTGTATAACTGTGGCGCAAACATCACGGGGGGTTTTAACATAAGAAGAGCAAAATGGATCTAGTTCAGAACCGAACAGAATGTGTCGTTTAGCATAACAGCTAATGGTTGTTATAGACCAGCAATCAAAAGGACTAATACAGTATACGAGTGCTTGTTTATTATTGATAACGTATAATAATCACCAAACTATTGGAGCAATACATGTTTAATATTAACGGTCACAAGAATGTCAAAATAAAATTTCACAAGACCTTTGTTATAAGCTAATCTATGGTTTAGCATCAATAGTATATAGGCTATAAACACAAGACTATATATATATATATATATATATATATATATATATATATATATATATATATATATATATATATATATATATATATACGAATGATATACGCTAGAGCTAGATGACAAGCCAGAATAAAAATGTAGCTAATGCGTTCACATAATTATAATGTCATATATTTCTAATTTTATGGATAAGGTGAAATGTGTAAACTAATATTTAGCCACTGAATAGTCTATTTATCAGCACATGTCTGTGACATCAAAAGTAATAGTATATGTGTCAGAATAGTGAAGATTAACATAGCTGTGTTTAGTTAGCTTTATTGAGTCTGCTGATGTTATTACGATATGGTGTCGCACTATTATGGCCTCTATAACATTTTCTTCTAAGTACACACGTGCAACTTAAAAGAACAATTGTAAAGGGATTTAAATACTTAAATACTGCACATTTAAATACTTTATAAACACATTTATTTACGCCACGTTTACATGACACATCTTGACGTTAGTATTTTTGTGATCAAATATTTTTGTATTTGTCGCAGTACACTAAAACATTAAAGAAACATATTGTGTTTCATCTGCGAACATTCAAAGTAATTTTTTAACTCGCATATGTACACAGATATAATACAACTTCATTTTAGCGGTACGTCACACTCGTATGCTGCCTTCACTGATATGAAAAGTAAAATGTCTCCGAATATTTGAAGCACCATCTCGCCACACAGTGTAAAATATCCTCCTATTTCTCCTATGGTCAAAGAACGCCATGTTTTGTTCCTGAACTACTACTACTATGAAACTATTATGAAAGAATTTTATACATTTCGACTGTTTTATTTCTAAGCCCCAAACGGAAGTCAGAAATGTCTTACCTGTTCTTCGCTGCTGCTGCTCTGTCTCTTTGCCTCCGGTTTTTAAACCAATTCCCGACTTGTGTAGGAGTGAGTCCAGTGGCTTGCGCCAGTTCCCGTTTCTTGCTGGGGTTCGGGTAGGGGTCCTGTAGGTACCACTCCCGTAAGAGGCTGCGCGTCCGCTCCTTAAAGCAGTGCGTCTTCTGCTCGCCGTCCCAGATGGTCCTAGGAAGGGGAAACTTCTTTCGCACCCGGTACTTATCGACCGGTCCTAGGGGACGTCCGCGAAGCTTCTCGGCCTCCTGGTAATGCGCCTCCAGCCACATCGCCTGAAGTTTGCCGTGAGAGTCCTTGGTGAACTTGTGGTTCTCCAGAATGTGGTAGAGATCGCGAAAGTTGCCCGTGTGGAAGGCGACCACAGCCCGGGCGCGGAGGATGGACTCATGCTTGTTGATGGCCTCGCAGGCGCCCGGCGCCACCGGCAGCGACCAGAGGAACCGACCGAGGCGCTCGATGTCGCCGGTCTCCTCCAGCGTCTCGCAGACGCTCGCCACCTGCTCCGCGGAGAAGTTGAGGCTCGGTAGCTGAAACATGGACAAGTCTTCTGGAGACCTGAGGCTGGGCGCGCTGCTCGCCAGGAGCAAAGGGCGATCGGGGAAGTTTGGCAGGAAGAAATGGGAGGGATAGAGCTCTAAAGGGGACCTGAACACCATGGAAATGACCTGAGAGAGAAAGAGAATTATCAAGGAAAAAAAGGCAGCGACGAGCACAGATGGGATGATTCAATAGCTGTCGCCTAATGACACAGCCCCATAATATCTCCCCCTAAATCCGCCGTGAGTGCAGCATTGAAATATTTTGTTTGGCTTTTCTATTGGTCTTCTCGGTGTCGTTGTAGGGTTGTCATGGCAGCCCTGCCAATCACTGTCAAGCGTGCCAATCATTAGCCAGTACGTAGAGGTTTTCCCCACCTCTGCAGCGCGCGCGGGGGGTTATCTGCCTCTCCATCAACACCACCCTCCCTCCCCGCGCGGGCGCGCGCGCGCCGAGCCGCGGCCAAGTCTCGCCTATTTGTTGAATGGAGTGAGCAATTAGTGGGTGGAATATTATTGCGATCTTAACGAGACTCGTTAAAGCTAAAGACGATATGTAGTAAAGAGAAGGCAGGGTGGGGGCCGGGGTGGGGGCTCGGGGTGACAGTCACCGAGACGGAATCCACATTTAAATGAAGGGTTTCAAACGGGAGTCTGCAGCACGCGCGCGTCTACGGCTCCCTGCTTTCTACTCCATATCAGTTTATATACATTTGTTCATAAAAGTAGAATCTAATGCTTTCGACTACGCATACCGCAGTACATTATATATATTTTTTAATTTCTTACTTGTACATATTGATAGGCTATATATTTTTTTCTGATTTATGTACATTTTAGTGGATTTCTACTATTTAAATCCATAAAAGTACATGATGACATTTTTCCTGACAGTGCTTGAACTGTCAGCCACAGTCCCGGTATCATGTTTCTAGTGCTGGCATCGCAGAGTTGCACAGAGGCCAAACACTACTGCCTAAACCACGCAGGTATAGGTGGATCATTATATAGGCAGCACACTGCTAATTACATATCAGCTATATACAGGGGATAGCCTTTTTTGTCAAAATGTTTAAATCTTGTATTGTTTAAGTTCGCAAAATGTCCATGTTAGTCCAGTGTTTATTCTTTTACAGACTGAAACGCTGAACCAATTTTGCCCTTAAACTGCACGTATGGGCTATAGCCCGTGTTGTTATAATAGTGTGAACATATCTCCACTTGAAACCGTGTTGGTGTGGGTTTCAAGGTTTTCACTGGCGTCTACGCTAATATTTTATAAGAGACGTTAAGATTTTTCACGTTTACTCGATTAAGAACAATACCCACATTGTGAGAGTTGGCTACACGTTCTGGGCATAGCGAGACAGTATCTACACTTGAGATTATCTGCCACACTAAAGCTGACATAATTATCTTAAGCTGCCTCCGCAAAGGATCATTAAGGAATTCAAAACTTTTTTTTTGTTCATTTTGCATACCACGGTATTCTGGGGGCTTATGCATACGAAATGAGGCAAGGAAGCGTAATCACGTTACATTTAACGCTATTTGCAGTCAGAACGACTTGATTTCCGACTGATTTAGTTTTGTTTGTTTGTTAGCGAAATACATTTGCACTTATTTGGATAAGAAGGCGATTACTGGGCAGTCATTGGAAACACTGGGCCAGGTTGTTTTCTGCGATATCACACCTGTTTGCTTGTCTGTCATACGAAACTACAGTGAAGTAATTCCAAGTGGCACTTGAATTGGTCCCTTTGGAAAGCTCATCGAACTGGAAATAACCTGCGGTATTGAAATGCTGACCGTATATCCCTGTGATAATCCAGCCTCCCCTGCTCGGTATTTACAAGAGTCCCTTGTTTGATGAATATTCTAAAAGACTTGCATCTCCAGGTGTTTAACGCGATCACCTTACACGGCCACTAGGTTTTTGTGTGGCATGTTTGTAAAGATGATTTGGAAACTACCTTTGCAATACGGAAATTACAAATGAAACGTAAGAACTGAAATAGTGTGCAAAGCCCCTGCTAAATCACTTTATTTAGCGTGGCCTTTGTTTACGTTAAGCATGTAATTAACACCCCTAAACAAGTTTATTCACCTGGGCTAATTGTCTGTTTATCCCTCAGCTTGCACTACTCTCGTCTTGGCGATTAGCAGCAGGGGACAAGCGCCTCTATGCAGACGAACCATTAGCTCCGTCTTTGTTTATTTAATTCAGGACCGCCCGACACCACAACACAGGCTGTGATTTACTCGTGAAGTATTACTTAGACCTATCCTGGCCATATTGATTTAGTGTTTTTGGGTGGAGTGACCACAGACACTACACTCCACGTCTAATTTAGAGCTACTTCTCTGGAGTGAGATACAGAGACACGGTGAGACGTTGGACCGAGCAGAGTCGGTCTAGGTAAGAAGGTAAGAGAACTTGGCTGTGGCTCTGTGTTCAAACTAGCCTGATCTTATCGTCATATTAAAACGCGTCCTCTCAACCTGGTCCCAGCACTGGCAAGCACGCTATTTAAGCGCTGTGATGTTTTTGTACAGTTGCGAGAAATCGTCGTTATGAGCGGAGGCGATTCGGGGAAGCGTGTTTTCTACTTACAGTTTGAATTACAAACCCCACTGTTGTTTTAATCGGCTAAAGCAGTAATATCATTTCATAGTGTCTGCGAGGGAAACGGTACTGTGGACATATTGAGGGTAGAAACCCCCCCATCCCGTGATGGGAAGAACACGCTTTGCTTTTCATCTTTTAAACCGCCCGTGATCTGTAAAACTTATTTTAATCTTCCTAAATGTTTTTGCTTTGTTTCTCCACATTGTCCGTTCGTCCTGTCTCTGTTGGGTTGTTTCTCTCCGCTATTCTCGTCTTCTCTGCCTGTTTTCTGCCTTCTTTTCAGCTAAGAGATTCATGCATGTTTCTGCACCACCAGCTTTCCAACTGCACGTGTTCGTAACTGGACCCACCATGGACCCAGTTAGAGATGTCCTGCGCGCCCGAGTGTGGACATCATCTTTGAATACTGTAAGTTTATTAGATGTAGCATCCGGGTGATTTTATTTTGATTGTGCGCTTGATGCAATTTGTGCGGAGTTGTTTAAGTTTGATCAATCTAATACGGATTTTACTCCTTTTTTAAACGTTTACATGTTTTCACATCTCAAAGTAAATTTTAAAAAACGACTTTGACAGACGCGTCCTCCCGGGAGGGTTCTTACCTGGTCTTCATGTCCCCCGCAGCCGGGACGCCGTGTGTCTCTGCTCCATCAGTCCTGGCGGGGCGCGTGAAGCTCGCAGCGTCGCGGCTCCGTCGGGATGAGGCGCGCGTGCCTCTTTGTGTCTCCGCGCGCTCAACCTCATCCGATCGGCCGGGATTCTTGCAGGAGTGCAATTTGCAGATGTGTTAATATTTTTGACCCTCTAGGGCACCTGCACTGCTAATGTGAGTGAGCGATATTACTATATACATTTGCGTCATTTTAGTACCATAAAGAACACGCAAAACAAAACATTATATGTCATATAATTACTGTATCCTCATCCCACTGTTGAGAGCGTAATAACCTAACATGAAAAAACTGAAATCTTAGTTACAGCAAGATATTTTGCAGCTCCAGCATGAAAATACTGTTTAGTTAATATTTCCCCCATTATAATTTACCTTCTAAAATTGAATAACTCGCTGATTTGGTTAGAAAATGATCGTGCTGTTGAAGGCTTCCGTTCTTCTTGATGACTGACGTTTAGCTATTTTGGCCATGTGTACCTCACTGGACCGTAGAGGTTTGTCCTCGGTCGCCATGTCTTTTTTGTGTGGTCTCATTAAGTGGACATCCCGCTAGGTCCGCGAGGTTAGACTGGATCTGTCCGATCGGTGCATGTGCACGGCGTGTTAGCGACATTTAATGAGGGCTCTCCGCACACCGAGAGAAAGGCGCCTCGGCGACAGAATTACCTCGTGTCAACTCGTTACTTCTAATGAAGGGACTGGAGGATTCTCTGCTGAATGGGTCCGGGGCGTCCGGAACTGAGGGCTTTCTTTCTCTTTCCCCAGCGCCTTGGTTCACGTGTGTGTGTGTGTGTGTGTGTGTGTGTGTGTGTGTGTGTGTGTGTGTGTGTGTGTGTGTGTGTGTGTGCGTGCGCGCGCACGTGAGGCCAGGGGGTGGTAAGGTGTCATTTCTTTAAATTCATTGGGTACTAAATGAATAAAAACAAATGGTGGAGCATGTATGGATATCTGCCTTTAGACCTCGCGCACATAACAGGTCAGACAGGTAACTATAATAAGGTGTCATATACTGCTTCCGTTGCTTTAATTGGCCTAGATGTGGGAGACTACTTTGCCGGTTAAGAAGTTTCAGGTCATCGCTCTGATTTAAGATAAATCAAAAAACACTCGGTTCCCCATCCGACGTGAAAGGTCACACAAACTCTTCCACGCGGTCGGTGTTTAAAATTCAATTAGGAATATATTTACGTCATTTGGAGAAATGTTTTGTCATTGTTTTCGAAACCCAAAAGTATTAAATATGAGTGAACGTATTAAAAAAGTAGTAATTCACTTACTTGACCTACGAAATACACCTCTGTATACGCACGTCACTTCTCATACATTAACAGTTGATATCGGCTAATTTATATAAGACGCTTCGCATTTTTTCCTATTAATACAAAAGTAGTAATTGAAGCATGCACAATTTTAGTGTATACATTTACACCCTAAGTCGTCTACTGCATCCATCATAAACGAAGGCAAATCTAAACAGAGATACTAACTGTGGCCAGTCGAACCTTTGTATAATTTATAGGATAACGATCGTCTGCAGCAAAGTAATGAAAATACTTTTAATTATTTTTGTTGTTGTTTTTTCTTTGTGGGCATTTTCAGTAACACTTTTGTACTTTGTCCATGCAGTACATTAAATTACATTTAAATTAAATCTAGTATTATATTAGAGAGTAATATGAGTTTAACTGTATCAGGCCTTTTCTGACGATAGGCTATGTAAGTGTACATGGGCTATCCTTAACATATGCGTTAAAAATCAGAAAACCACAACATATAAGAACAACTGTGTCCTAAAACAATAGAAACACAAGTTTTTACATCTAATTAGAAATGTAAAATAATAGTTTTTAAACATTTTTTTGCAGTTTATTTACTTAACTTTAAGGCTGTATGCATTTTTTCAACCTCCAGCCTGGCACATTTTGCAGGCCAGTGGGGCTTTGGGGGGGGGGGGGGGGGGTGGGGTACCGATGCGCCACGACCCTGCACTCAAACGCTGGAGGTATCAATGCGCGCGCTGCCAGGCGTTTGGGTCAAACGCGTAATGCTGAAATAATATAGCGCTCGTGCCCCAGAGCCTAAAACATTATGTTCTAACCAGGCTGTCGTGGCTGTATAGACTAAGTAACATTTTACAATGCAGGCTATATTCATTAGCCCATATTTACATTTTATGATTAATATGAACTAAATAAAAACCATGTTCATATTAAACACATTAAAAAATAGATCCTACATGACTAATCAAGGCAAAAGATGACGTGTCCAAATTTTACTCAGATTATAGGTTATTCGTATTATTTTATGTTATTGCTATATATTTTATGTAATTTTTGTATATGTGTTGTTAGGATTTTCAAGAGTGTGGTTTTTTGTGCGGTTTCCCAGGTCGCAATCAAGTTCCCAGTCATTATCTGTCAAACTCGATTAGACATGTTATTCAATAAGATATGAACAAATCAAGAAATACCGCTGGTAATTAATTTGTCAGAACCGCCACAGTGAGGGTTTATGTGGGATTTATTTTCATTTATATCGAGCACAGCTTCTAACCAGGTTTCTTAAATATTAAAACTGGAATTAAAAATAGTATTCCCATTTTTAATCCTCGCAAAGTCTGGGCGTCCACAACATTCTTGAACATTCAAAATCACTGTTAAGAATCTAGAAATGTGGTTCACAGCAGCTGTGCTTGGTCTGTTTTTAGGTTAAAGATGTTTATTAAAGATGTTTATTTCAGTTGGCCGCGGTGGGATCTGCATATTTGAAGATTAATTCATTTACATTAGCTGATGTTCGCGTCAGAGAAGTGAGAGACACAGAGACACAAGTGTGTGAATCTCTAGCTATATAGCTATTTATGCCACTTCTCCTTGTGTTTGGGACGTTATGTAAATATAGGCTAGCATCGTTTCACTGTTGTGTTGGCTATTACCTTATGGATATGCGTATGACGAATAGCATGCAACACAAAGCGAAGATTCGTTGCAAATTGAAAGATGAACACGGACGCATTTGTATGCTGTTTTCGTAACGAATCTGAATATCTGTTGCCTGGTATGCTGAAGGTTAGATCACCATACCCAGTTATAACCAACGTCCCTTTATGTTACATTAATTCCGCCACTTTGCACTCCAGACAGCAGTGGATGTGAAACACAGCCTAGCTTTGCCTACACTGACCAGCCCACTGTGTTTGATATTAACATCCTCCTTCATTTAACGAGGATTCAAGTGAAAAATGACACACAACTCGCAGGTTAATCTCACACAGTACTACCACTGTATCTTGACATGAGCGGTTATTTAGTACCACAGCGATTACTGTACGACGCACTGGAGGACTTTGTGTCGCTCTCTTAAGTGAATTGGGTCGTTTTAGGGGCAAGAAAAAGATTCCATATTCATCATTTAACATCGTTAATCATTTTAACCGAGTTACTACAAGAAGCAAAATATGCATCTTAAACGGGGTGAATTAGGCTATTTTTACTAACATTGTTTCTTAACTTGAAGG
>NC_135225.1:1519357-1564357 GCF_052324685.1 Brachyhypopomus gauderio | reverse complement strand
AACGGGGATTATCACAGGCGTGGGGCTGTCTTTATGGACAGGGCTAAAGTGGGTTGCCCGGGCTACGACCACAGGCGTTAAACTATCATAAGACACCACACACGGGTCAAATACATTGAAATAGAGCCATTTTAGTCGGTCGTTGTATGCTATGAATTAATTTGTTAATTTTTTTTGCCTGACATTGTTCAGAATCATGCCATTTCATCCCAAATACTAACCATACTGTTTCATCCACATTATTAAACAGTTAAAAAAATATATATTTATATATTGATATAAAAATGTGCCATAAACCCAGAGCACAACCACAAGTCTTGAACACACAGCCTTGAATCAGCCACGTGTGAGTGGCTAACACTAGAGCGACACACAGCAGGGTTTTGTTTTCTTAATAGCACCCAGAAATGAAGTAATACCAGTGAACACAGAGAACTAAGCAGAGATACAAATCAGATGAAAAATAAAGGGCAAAAATATACACTGACAAGAGGAAAAAACATCAGATCATTAATTGTGTCCATCATAAAAGTCGAGCACAATATCTACAGTAATTGTAGTCTTTCTGTTTGACATAGTAGCACTGTAGCTAGACAAAGAACTTTAAAACATTTTGGGCCAGAAGTTCCTGTAGAAAGGACCCAAATTCATGGCATGCAAAATGATATCAATTTTCCTTTTGCTTGCATAATCATTTAAATGTCAGCGTAAATGTGTTTATAGCTCCTGGACGGGAGGAGGGTTCGGACACACAGCCTTTTGGTGGTCTTGACTTTCTTTCTAAACTAACCAGGTCCATGAGGCGATGGTTAATTGCGTGTATTCTGCGCTGCTCGAATGTTTGCTGGAGTTTGTCGAGGGCCACGGGGGGACTACCTTCCTCAGTCACACACCACAGCACGTGACGTTACTTACTGGGTTCATGGCTTTGTTAAAGAGGAGAGTTCATTAGAGAAAACAGGTGGTTTGCATGTAGTTGGTGCACTCCAACAAATAAAACCCACGTCCCTTTATCTGTGGGCAGCAACCAGCAAGTTTAACCGCTTTCTGCTGGGAGACTTCTCAAATGTCTTATTGCTTAATCATGTGGAAGTGACAACAGCCCAACCCATCTCTCACTCTCTCTCTCTCTCTCTCTCTCTCTCTCTCTCTCTCTCTCTCTCTCTCTCTCTCTCTCTCTCTCTCTCTCTCTCTCTCTCTCTCTCTCCTCCTCCTCCTCCTCCACCCCAAGAACACACTTGCTCTCTCTCTCTCTGCTCTGTTCTTTCTATTTTCATTTCTTCATTTTTTGTAAGTTTGAGGAAGCTATTAGAGTAACAGTAAATGGCTTCACAAGTGACATTTGCTGACATTCAAGAAAGTGCATTTATCAGCCAAGTACAGTTCACCTCGGTGAATGAAATCCATTTGTGCCAGTGTGTCTGCCTGGTGGCCTCTCCCTCCCTCCCTTCTTCTCTGTCTCTCCATTTCTCGCTCTTTCTCCCTCTCTTTCTCATGTTCTCTCTCTCTCTCATTCTCTCACTCTCCCTTTCCTCTCACTCTCTCTCTAAATTGATGCCCAGCGAGCGGAGAAATGCCGAGGTGACGTGCACTACGCAGGCTGCTCTCAAATGTCACACTGGAAAATCTTTAATGGGCTAAGTGTAGCCTTTCCGGTCTCAACTTGTCAGGTAATCAGAAATCTCTCTGACTCTTCTCCTCTCTCCCCCCATCACCTGCCTCCCCCCAGGGCCAGAGCCGCTGCTAATTACACGTTATTCTGATTGGAGCTCCGGGACCGTGAAACAGCTAGACTGCTTTTAAAAGTCGAGATATTGGGAGCAAGAATCGCCTTCTGCTTGGTTATGCAGTTGGTATAAATGTGTTTGTCAACGTCCTGCGTAGCATTCATTAAAAAACGTGTGACAGACGTGCTGAGAGCCACTTCAAGAACGTGGCGAGTCTACCATCGTTATGTTCGCCCCACGGGCCGTTCGGACCGCTGTTCTGGCACCGCTCCTGTAGCCCCCCCCCGCGTGGCACGCCCTCCACCGCCCCCCCTGGTGCGATTACCACGTCTACCGTGCTGCTGTGTGACGGTGATTAAAATGCAAATGCGAGAGCAGGCAGGACTCTTCAAGGCTCTGTGTGGGGGGGGCGCTGGTCAGGTCAGGCCAGGCTGGTGTGCAGCGTGGGGGGGGACAGTGTCACAGGGGTCACAGGGACGTGCTGGCTAGGGCCAGACTCCACATTCAGCAGAAGTTAATAATGCTTTTATTGTCAGCAATGGACATGTACACAGCCCTCTGATACTTGCATGTGTGAGAAAGAGAGGGTACGTTGGTGTGTATTGTGTGTGTGTGTGTGTGTGTGTGTGGGGAAGATAGTGACAGAGTGTCATAATGCCATTTTGGAACTGGAAGAGTGTGCGGGTGCCCAACATGTGTGAGTTTGTAGATGTACTGTGTAGATACGCTGATCGTCTTGCACACATTCTCATCATGATACTGACTGACTCCATTAATCTCACATAGCCTGACTTTTTATATACACATTGTACCTCAGAGAAAGATAAAATTGAAGGAAATGATTGTCACATAATGGGAAGGTGAAGGAAGCTTTTAAACGTGCACGCTGAGCCTCCAGTTGTATACACACTTCCACCGATCTACACCGTCACCCGTCCCTGACACACTTCCACTCTCGTCCCCTTCACATTGTCCCTCGTCCTGAGTCTCGTGCGTCTCCGTGCCGGTCCGCTCCGCTCTCTGCAGTCTCACCGTGAGTTCTGTTTTCTGTCTCAGCCCCACGACTCTCAGTGGCGGAGCACAAAGCTACTGCTGCGTACCGGCCCGCAGCCTTTAACGGAGGACGGCCTCTCTATTGAGGAGCGGGCCGAGCATTCAGAGAGACGTGGGCTCGGACACAGAGGCTTCTGAATGGAGCTGGCCTCTTGTGTCACGTAGTGCTCTGCAGAAACAACTCCATTTCCTCCACACATGGGCACAAGAGAGCCGTCAAGGCTATCTGGCAAAGTGAGCGCCGTGGGAGAAGGTTCAGCACACTGTGACAATTGCACTGACTGCAGTAACGCATGAGGTCTGCTTGCATTACGGAGAGGCAGCAGTCAGAGCAAAATGACCGACCACAGCACGAGCAATTAGGACAGAGCACACGTTTTGTCTCTGAATCAGCATTCTGGATTTGGAATGATATCAAGAAAAACTGCTGAACAGATGAGGAACCCTGTATAGACTGCAGAGGTAGGTATGTCAGAAACTCCCATAATGAGAAGTACAACACTGCTAGACCTCAGAAGCAAAAGCCAGATTACAGTTTGCTAAAGAACGCAAAAATATCCGTGGATGTGCACACGGTCGTGCCTGCTCGGGTCATTATTATCGCCCTATCGGTGTGTGCAGATGTACTCACCAGAGACCAGAGTGGGTTTTTTTTGGGGGGAGGAAATACTTACCTTGCACTGTAACAGGGGATCATTTTGTAGGCGCAGAATTACAGAGTACACGTTGGAGCTGTTTCTCTGGGTTTTTACGGGATTGCAGCTGGCCAGAAGTTGTTTGGATGGCGGGTCAATCTCAACACAGCGGTGGTCCACCATCAGAAAATATCCATCCAAGTGGTCTTGTAGTCAGAAACCTGCCAATGATGAAGTCTGTAGGGTAACAGATGGGGATAAATTAACCATACTGTTTCTAATAAAGAAAAGTATGAGTACTACTGGTATTTCTGCTGTATTAGCCTGAAGGTGCTACTCTGGTCTGGGACAGATTACAGATAACATTCACCTCTACATGTGTTAGACAAAAGAGGACAGAAGACCTGAACAACAGCTCAGGTGTGCACACACACCCGTACGCACGTGCACACACACCCATACACACCCGTACGCACGTGCACACACACCCGTACACACACACACCCCTACACACACACACGACTTGAACACAGCATCACTGCAACCTGAACGCAGTCTTGGTTGAGTGTATGCCACCCGGTTTTAGGACTGTGCTCGTTTATCCAAACATGCACGCTGCTCTGAAATGTGGTCGTCTCTAACCGCTGGCTCCTCGACACCAACTTCAAGCCATTCACTTCAAGATTAGCACGTCTATGCCAGATAGCCTTGACGCTTCTCTTGTGCCCATGTGTGGAGGAAATGGAGTTGTTTCTGCAGAGCACTTCGTGACACAAGAGGCCAGCTCCATTCAGAAGCCTCTGTGTCCGAGCCCACGTCTCTCTGAATGCTCGGCCCGCTCCTCAATAGAGAGGCCGTCCTCTGTTAAAGGCTGTGGGCCGGCACCGCTCACAGTACGCAGCAGTAGCTTTGTGCTCCGCCGCTGAGAGTCGTGGGGCTGAGACAGAAAACAGAACTCACGGTGAGACTGCAGAGAGCGGAGCGGACCGGCACGGAGACGCACGAGACTCAGGACGAGGGACAATGTGAAGGGGACGAGAGTGGAAGTGTGTCAGGGACGGGTGACGGTGTAGATCGGTGGAAGTGTGTATATGACTGTCTGTGTCTGGAGGTTCAGAGTGCACGTTTAAAAGCTTACATGTTTAAGAGCGCATGATTGAGTGACATAATACCCTGAAGTGTTTCTCCACCCACAATATTAGCTTTCTAAAAAGCAAAGTGTACACAGTCAGGCTATGTGAAATTAATAAAATGAATTGTGTCATTGTATGCAGTTGTCATATTATTATTGCATTTAGTATATAGTGCGTATTACATAGTATGTGCAATGTAAATATACTATTCAGTGGAGGAAATAGGTATTTGATCCCCCACTGATTTTGAAAGTTTCAAAATAACTAAACATATGATTTTCATGGTAGCTTCATTTTTACAGTGAGAAATGAAATACCAAAAAGAAAATCTAGAAAGTGAAATATTTTAATAAAAAATAATTTGCATTTCATTGAGGGAAATGGGTATTTGATCCCCTAAAAACCATGACTAATGTTGGCACCCACAGATCACTGACACCCTAATCTCAGTTACCTGCATGAGAGACATCTGTCCCAAATTGTCATCTGTATAAAATGCCACCTGCCAACAGACGCAGTGACACTCCCAACACCTCCACCATGCACAAGACTGAAGAGCCGTCTAAAGATGTCATGGACATAATTGTTGACCTACACGAGGCTGGAATGGGCTATAAAGTCATGAGTAAGAAACTGGATGAGAAGTGACAACAAATTATTCAGACGTAGAAGAAGTGCAACATTGCTGTCAATTGACCTGAGCCTGGAGCTTCATGTAAGATCTCCCCTTGTGGAGTCTCACTGATCATGAGAAAGGTTAAGAATCAGCCAAGAACTAGGGTGGAGCTGGTTAACGATCTCAAGGCAGCTGGGACCTCAGTCTCCAAAAAAAAAACCCATTGGTAATACAATGAGATGTAATGGTTTAAAAACCTGCAGTGCACGCAAGGTTCCTCTGCTCAAGAAGGATCACGTCCAGGCCCGCCTCAACTTAGCCAATGAACATATTAATGTCCCGGAGAGAGACTGGGAGAAGGTGTTGTGGTCAGATGAGACCAAAATTGAGCTCTTTGGCCTCCACTCAACTCGACGTGATTGGCGGAAGAAAAATACAGAACATGACCCTAAGAACACCATCCCCACTGTCAAGCGCGGTGGTGGAAGTATTATGTTTTTGGGGGTGTTTTTCTTCTAAAGGCACAGGCCAACTTCACTGCATCGATGGAAAGATGAAAGGCACCATGATTTGCAAAATCCTGAGTGACAACCTCCTTTCCTCCGCCAGGGCACAGAAAATGGGTCGTGGATGAATCTTTCAGCACGACAACGACCCAAAACATACAGCCAAGGAAACAGAGGAGTGGCTCCATAAGAAATATATCAAGGTCATGGAGTGGCCCGCCAGTCTCCTGACCTCAATCCCATCGGAAGTCTATAAAGCTGAAGCTTCTCGTTTCCAAACGCATGCCTAAAAACCTTCAGGATCTGGAGATGATCTGCAGAGAGAATTGTGCCAAAATTACTCCTGAAGTGTGTGCAAACCTTATTAAGAAAAACTACAAGAATCGTCTTACTGCTGTGCTTGCTAACAACCAATACTTGCCACCAAGTATTAAATGATGTTTTACTAGGGGGACAAATATTTATTTCCTTCAATAAAATTCAAATTATTTTTTATTTCATGTGATTTTCTCAGTTTTTCATTTGCTATTCTATGTGTCACTGTTAAAATAAAGCAGTCATAAAATTATGAGACATTTCATTTATTTATTTGTATTAAAACATTTAAAGTCAGTGGGAGATCAAATACTGGTAGTAATTTCCTCCACTGTGTGTATGTATGTATATACATATATATGGAGAGAGAGAGAGAGAGTAGAAGGTATTCATATTTATTCATACATGAAGGACAGTACACACTGAGTACTCATTTCATTATCTAGATCTAATCTACAACTGTACATGTTCGTCCATAGATTATAGAGTCATTCTAGTCATTGGCACCACTATAGTTCTCTGCAGTCAGCCAACCAACTGCTCCAGAGTTCATTACCACGTGTTGTGTCAACATTTATTGGCTATTTTATGAGTGTCCTGAGTTTAACCAAAGGGCAGGTGTTGGCAGGATCCTTTCAATATACTTGTACACTGTAAAGGCACCTATAAACACTGTTTATGGAAACACTTATGGGTATTGCTTAAACCCAAGTATAAGCATTTATATATACATATACAAAACATCCTGTCATAACCTGTGATTTAAAAAATGCGGTCCCACATGGAAGACGTGGGTAAAATAACCGTGGAGAGGTTATTTGGTTCTATACAGTATATCTGCACCAGTCTCTCTCACACTGGCACTGTATATGACTGCAGTGTTATCAGCACATACACTCTTCTGTGACCTGTACCTATGACAGCTTGCTATCTAATCCATGTTTGTCCATTCTGACTGATGCTCCTCAGCACAAATCTGTCTGTGCGAAATCAGTTTAGTGTATCCCTGCCTTTAGAGAGAGACAGTCAGACATCAGACAGGAGAAAGCTCTGGGCTGAAACAGGAAAGGTCATTTTCAGATGGTATCAACATTGTCAGAGACACGCAGCCACCCACAGCACATAGTTGTGGGGAGTTGTAGTTGTGACACCTTCATAACCACAGCTGTCAGGGACAAATGTGGACACAGGGAAGGTGCAGGACAGTGTTCGTGGAGAGGTCACACACACACACACACCCACACACACACAACTCCAGAGGAAACCTAATGGCTAGTAGTATATGTGCAAACCCCACTCAACAGGGAACGTCGGCACATCTCAGACGGCCCTTGTGAAAAGTGCTTTTTGGTGTAATAAATTCATTTCAAAATGAGAGAAATGTCTTTTAAAACCCCCTCCAAATAAATCCCCTTGACACCAGAGAACCGCTGAAAGAGTTTGATGTCTAAAGAGTCACACCAGTTATGATATTATGCAGTGAAATAAATCCTGCCATCCCGGACTGGGAGCTAGCGTGTGCCCCTGGGTCCAGCCACACTCACCAACATGACCTCCACATTCATCAAGACTTCCCATGATCACTCTGCCCTCTCTTTCTAGTCTCATGTGTTGCTAATGTTTTTTTTTTTTTTTCTTTTTAATCAATTTCTTGAGCAGCGTACAAGGGAGCGGGTGGATCTAAGAGGGTGGGAGACATGTACCAGATAAGGTTTCCTTGAACAGATCCAAGCTAACAGTGCCTGTGAGTGTAACTCCACTTCAGAGCTGCCCAGAGCGTGCCCGCTGAACCGAAGGCACACAGGACGATCGACCCACGTCGTTTCAATTTGACATCAAGAAGAACATAATTAATCCATCAAGAGCTTGTAGCCAAAGGCGTAATTCATCATGGCGGTGTGGGTTAGCAGGCCGGGGCGGTGTGTGTTAGCAGGCCGGGGCGGTGTGGGTTAGCAGGCCGGGGCGGTGTGGGTTAGCAGGCCGGGGCGGTGTGGGTTAGCAGGCCGGGGCGGTGTGGGTTAGCAGGCCGGGGCGGTGTGGGTTAGCAGGCCGGGGCGGTGTGGGTTAGCAGGCCGGGGCGGTGTGTGTTAGCAGGCCGGGGCGGTGTGTGTTAGCAGGCCGGGGCGGTGTGTGTTAGCAGGCCGGGGCGGTGTGTGTTAGCAGGCCGGGGCGGTGTGGGTTAGCAGGCCGGGGCGGTGTGGGTTAGCAGGCCAGGGCGGTGTGTGTTAGCAGGCCGGGGCGGTGTGGGTTAGCAGGCCAGGGCGGTGTGTGTTAGCAGGCCGGGGCGGTGTGGGTTAGCAGGCCAGGGCGGAGCGATGATGATGAGGGTCTGAGCGGGTGGAGATGCAGGAAGCTGCTTCCACTCCCTCACTCACTCCTACTTAACAACGTCAACAAGCTCCACTGTTAATACAGGCATCGCCAGCAAGCAAATGAATGACGTGTCCCCTCTGGTGCGTAAGCGGGGCACCGCGGGATTCCTGATGTCCGCGGAAATGACCTCCGCAGGACTCGGGACAATGTCAGGGGCTTGTGTGACGTTTTCTGAGACACTCCGCATGTCCGACGTTCAGGCCCGGCGTGCCTAAATGAGAGCACAGCGCGGGGGGGTGGCCAGGAATGTGGGGGAGGCGTGTAACCAATCACGGGACACGGTTAATCCTCCAGAATTACACTGCACAGGAGGATGTTGGCCTGGTGGAGAAAGGCAGTTGAAAACATTGCTCACGAATGTTTGGGTTTATCACTTTTATCTCCATTGCAATGGCAGCAATGCAGAGCTCTTCACCTCATCATCGCTTCAACGAGGCAGAGGAGGAAGATGGTGGAGATGACAGGAATGACCTACAGGAGCTAATACCGTCGCTGGGTTGATGCCAGTAATGACAACCCCCTACTACACGTATGACCAGTGGTAAAGTGACAATTCAGAGGGCGAACAGAACATGAGAATAATAAGCATACAAAGCACAAGCATTTTTACAGGTGGCAGGGAAGAATGCTTTGTACTTAATCTAAGGTGGAATGTGAGGTGTTAACATTACACTAGTCTGCCTGTAATTCTCCAGACTGTCATTAACCACAGCACTTCCTGAAATAGCTGTCAATCTGCATTACAAACAACTTAAGGCTTTGTTTGGGCAGAGCCTACCGTGTGTGTGTGTGTGTGTGTGTGTGTGTATGAGTGTGTGTGTGTGTGTGTGTGTGTGTGTGTGTGTGTGTGTCCCTGTGTCTGAGAAAGTCAGTGGTAGAGAGCACATGTCTGTGCAGGAGAATTGTGTATGCGATATTTAGCACCTTTTAACACACAAAGCCAGAGGATCGAGTTTCATGGCTCTCTCTTTTACACAGACACTAATGTTAAGCCATGAAATCAGCCAACCAGATTAGCTCTGAGGCGGGGGTTGCCGGAGCAGGGCCCCGGGGGCCACCTGGGGCCACGTCGCACACTACCACTAAGACATGAAGACATTGGCTTAGGCTCTGAAATCAGCCGCGACTCACTCACAATGGTTCAGATTAGAGATGACACTGAAAGAGCTGCTCATGAATCAAACATATTAACCGCCATGTAAATTAAACCCAGACCGTCTTCATGGTTTCTTTTTCTTACCGCCATGTAACATCGTCCTGTGAGAACTAAAGAATTTCTGTCCGTCGCTAAAATACTATTGGCCTACTATACTATTATACTACTATACTATTATACTACTATACTATTATACTACTATACTATCATACTGAAATGGCCATACTGGTGCACTCAAAATAGTAATAGTAATAATCTGTTCTTTTAGCAGCTGCGGTCGCTACGTGGTTGTTTCTCTGTGTGGCCTTAATTTCAGGTTTGCTGTCATTTTACCACGCCTGTCATTTTCACACAGTGAACTAAAGTATATATTCTAATTTAATGAGATTGTTAAATGTGCACCTCGTAAGATTTGCGGTTATCTGCGTCCATGGTGCAGTTTGGGGCGCCATGTCACCTGAGAGCAGGCGGGATGTGCCGTAAGTTCGGGTCCGAGAACAATGTGCGCCACTAACATGAATAATGCAGACTCCCTCCACGGAAGATGACTGGGGTGGTTTATGTATGTTCTTGGTGAAGGGAAGACCGTGTGCGAGACCCGCCGCCAGTCTAATTACACTGATACAGGTCGTCGCGGTGCTTGTCATCCGCCTCCAGCATCTACAAACTATTTGAAAATCAATTACCTCAGCCACTTACTCCTGAAGTGAAGAACTTATTTGAAATTCATTACTGCATGCAACGACGACCCACCCAGACATTTATTTATTTATCTATCTGTTTATTTATTTATTTACACTCATCGCTGTTTAGTTTTTTTATTTTTTGTGGTTTGGTATTTTTTCTTTTGTTTTTAAGCCGTCTTGCATCTTTTTAAGCCCTTGTCATGTAACGTTAACTAACTCGGGCCCTGATTCGTCTGCGCTGCAGGCCCAGCTGGAATAATTTGATTGGTTCCTTTCATTTATTTATCACATGCAAATCATAGGACTCCTAGAGATGTTTTATATGTTTGAATGAATATTGATAGACATGGCACAGGCTCTGTGGACGTGTGTGTGTGTGTGTGTGTGTGTGTGTGTGTGTGTGTGTGTGTGTGTGTGTGTGTGTGTGTGTGTGTGTGTAGGAGGAGGACTTAAGTAGATTGCTCAAAACATCTTTGCACTGTCAAAGTGATTGAACAGTAAAACCACTTGCACATTTTAATGACTTTTTTGCTAGTTGCATCATTTGCAGGGCAAAATGAGTAAGACTGAGGTTCATGTACCGTGTGTGTGTGTGTGTGTGTGTGTGTGTGTGTGTGTGTGTGTGTGTGTGTGTGTGTGTGTGTGTGTGTGTGTGTGTGTGTGTGTGGAGAGGAGGCTGTTTGTGTGTCAAGGACGCTAAGGTAGGACAGCTGATGGACACCAGTGTGGAAGGGATGTGATAGTGAGTTGATGCAATGCCACTCTCACTCTGATCTAAACTGAGCATGCTCCCTCCCTCTCTCTCCCTCCCTCCCTCCCTCCCTCCCTCCATCTCTCTCTCTCTCTCTCTCTCTCTCTCTCTCTCTCTCTCTCTCTCCTCCCATCCCTCCATTCCTCTCTCATCCTCATTCTCCCAGTCACTCAGTCCCCCCCCCATACTCTTACTTTATCTGCGCCCCTCTCAGCCAAATCCTCCCCACACATCCGGCCTCTTCCCCTCCCACACGGGTCCAGACCCAGAGGGGGTGGGCGGGCTGCTTTATCAGCAGATCTGAGGGCAGATCAGTGGTGAGTGGAGCGAGTCCTCTGTGGTGACAGGATGTGTCAGGTCCACGTGTCCCGTCCACGGGACCACCAGCTGCATCTCTGGACCTGCACCCACTAACATGATTTGAGCTGAGGGCCCGGACGGCGGGTCCCCGGGTTTGAGCTGAGTGGACAAAAGTGCCAACGTTTCTGTGTACGTTTGTGTGTGTTTGTATGTGAGTTTGTTTGAGTTTGTATGTGCTTTTGTGTGCGTTTGTATGTTAGTTTGTATGCAAGTTTGTGTGTGTGGTTTGAGCGTGCATTTGTGTGTGAGTTTGTGGGTGTGTGCGTGGTTTGTGTGAGTGGTTTGTGTGTGAGTTTTTTGGTGTGTGTGTGGTGTGTGTGTGTGTGTGTGTGGTGTGTGTGTGTGGTTTGTGTGTGTGTGTGTGTGTGTGTGTGTGTGTGGTGTGTGTGTGGTGTGTGTGTGTGTGTGGTGTGTGTGTGTGATGGAGATGTTACTGATAGTGGTTTTACATTCACTCTACAGTCAGTGTGTTAAATGTTAAATGTGCATTTAGACCCGTTTCATGAACTCCATCACACACTTCTACTGTTTGTCAGTTCTTGGTGAAATGGCCCACTATCACAAACACACACTCGCACTCACACACACACACACACACACACACACTCTCTCTCTCTTTCACATACACTCTCTCTCTCTCTCTCTCTTTCACACACACACACACACACACACACACACACACTGTCACACACAAACACACTCTCTCTCTCTCCCTCACACACGCTCTCTCTCTCTCTCTCTCTCTCTCTCTCTCTCTCTCACACACACAAACACACACACACACTCTCTCTCTCCCTCACACACGCTCTCTCTCTCTCTCACACACAAACAAACACACACACACACACACTCACTCTCTCTCTCAAGATTCAGGATTCTCTCTCACACACACACACACACACACACACACACACACACACACACACACACGCTCTCTCTTTTTCACAAATACATACACACACACACTCACTCTCTCTCTCACACACTCACACTCACAGGACAAAGGGCCCAGCACATTCCGTGTCTCTGCTGACCCGTGACGATCAGACGTGACATGTGATCTGGATCCTGTGCTCTTCCCTCCACTCCAGGGGTCATCTGCCTTGTATCCAATGGCAACCACTGGACATAAAAACAGCTGCAAGAGTGTATGAGTATTGTGTGTGTAAGTGCATGTGTGTGTGTGTGTGTGTGTGTGTAAGTCCATGTGTGTCATGTGTGTTCATGTATATGTACGTGCATACATTTGTGTGAAGCTAGGTGTGTGTGTGTGTGTGTGTGTGTGTGTGTGTCCATCTCATCTCCATTACTGTAGTTTAAGGAGAGGTGTTTTCGTGTGTGTGTGTGTGTGTGTGTGTGTGTTTTAGGAGAGGTGTTCTCTTGCTCAGCCTCAGGCTTCATAGGAAATCAAACAGTGGAGTCGTAGGAAAATGGGGTCAAATTGCTTTTCTGCCTCCATAATCTTCAAATCGTTGGGAAATTACCTCAGGAGCGGGTGTTGGCAATTTGTTTCTATTCTGAGTAGTGGGGATGAGGAGGCCACTTGAATTACTTAATTTCAGAGTTTGATGAACACACAAACACGGCGTGCTCCGTGTGGGACTGGACCTTCTCAAAGGGAGCTGTTTACATGCAGAGACAGAATGGCAGGTGTGATCGATAGTCGGACCATTACGGCACACGCTGAAATGCAGCACGGCCGCTTTAGCAATTTGACCGTGTCCAAATTCTGCTGAAGGAATTATTTGATCAATATCATCGCCCGCTAATAGGGAGGAGTAAATTATATGATCAATGCTGCTATACTTGTGCGTGTGAGGGAGAGTGATACTCTTAGGTGCGTAGTTTGTTTTGTGGCTGTGTGTTTGTATGCGTGTTGAAGGATGGTAGAGAGAAAATATAGTGTATTGTATATTTGTATAATTGGTGCGTCTGTGTGAACAGGTCTCCCATTTAAAATTTAGTAATAATATACCAGTACTGCCTTGAATTCCTTTTTTCCAGAATCATAACTTTATTCTCCAGGTACATTTAACTTTGTGTTTAGATTTGCTCCGGCCCAGGGCCTGAAAGGCAGCTTGATGTTGGGTGATGGGTGATGACATCAGGGTCGGGAGCGTGGCGAGGACACAACACACACCCTAGCGGTGTGACACTGTGAACACTGTGAACCTCTTTACTCGTCTCCCAACAGTCAGCCCTCCACACACACACACACACACACGCCCTTTCCTTCTGCTGACTTCTGTCATTTTTTCCCCCCGTTTGTTTTGTTCATCCCTTGTTCCAGAGCTGCCGAGCAAGAAGAGGAGGGTGGGGGGGTGGGGGGGGGCAGACACAAAAAGAAGCTGTCACACTCGTTTAAGGGGGAAATATGAAAGCGCACAGTCAGGTTATAATTTTCCACCAGCAAGTGGAGGAAACGGCCAGAAAGGTACAAGAGCGTGTCACGCTCGTCAGCGGTGCCCCGTGTTACGCTTTAATTACAGTGTTTTAATTACAGCTGAGCTAAATGAAGGAGACATTGGATAAGCCACGTTCTACTTTTAACGGCCGTTGATTTGAGGATAAATGAGTGATGATCTGGACGGTGTTTCCTCCAGCACCAGTGAGCTCAACCTCGACTCTCCTCCTCTGAGGTGATCTGGGAGGACAGGTGAGGAGCTGAGAGGACAGGTGAGGAGGAGCTGGGAGGACAGGTGAGGAGGAGCTGAGAGGACAGGTGAGGAGCTGAGAGGACAGGTGAGGAGCTGGGAGGACAGGTGAGAAGGAGCTGGGAGGACAGGTGAGAAGGAGCTGGGAGGACAGGTGAGGAGGAGCTGAGAGGACAGGTGAGGAGGAGCTGGGAGGACAGGTGAGGAGGAGCTGGGAGGACAGGTGAGGAGGAGCTGAGAGGACAGGTGAGGAGCTGGGAGGACAGGTGAGGAGGAGCTGGGAGGACAGGTGAGGAGGAGCTGAGAGGACAGGTGAGGAGCTGGGAGGACAGGTGAGGAGGAGCTGGGAGGACAGGTGAGGAGGAGCTGGGAGGACAGGTGAGGAGGATCTGGGAGGACAGGTGAGGAGGAGCTGGGAGGACAGGTGAGGAGGATCTGGGAGGACAGGTGAGGAGGATCTGGGAGGACAGGTGAGGAGGATCTGGGAGGACAGGTGAGGAGGAGCTGGGAGGACAGGTGAGGAGGAGCTGAGAGGACAGGTGAGGAGGAGCTGAGAGGACAGGTGAGGAGCTGAGAGGACAGGTGAGGAGGATCTGGGAGGACAGGTGAGGAGGATCTGGGAGGACAGGTGAGGAGCTGGGAGGACAGGTGAGGAGGAGCTGGGAGGACAGGTGAGGAGGATCTGGGAGGACAGGTGAGGAGGATCTGGGAGGACAGGTGAGGAGGATCTGGGAGGACAGGTGAGGAGGAGCTGGGAGGACAGGTGAGGAGGAGCTGAGAGGACAGGTGAGGAGGAGCTGAGAGGACAGGTGAGGAGCTGAGAGGACAGGTGAGGAGGATCTGGGAGGACAGGTGAGGAGGATCTGGGAGGACAGGTGAGGAGCTGGGAGGACAGGTGAGGAGGAGCTGAGAGGACAGGTGAGGAGCTGAGAGGACAGGTGAGGAGCTGGGAGGACAGGTGAGAAGGAGCTGGGAGGACAGGTGAAGAGGAGCTGAGAGGACAGGTGAGGAGGAGCTGAGAGGACAGGTGAGGAGGAGCTGGGAGGACAGGTGAGAAGGAGCTGGGAGGACAGGTGAGGAGGAGCTGAGAGGACAGGTGAGGAGCTGGGAGGACAGGTGAGGAGCTGAGAGGACAGGTGAGGAGGAGCTGGGAGGACAGGTGAGGAGGAGCTGGGAGGACAGGTGAGGAGGAGCTGAGAGGACAGGTGAGGAGCTGGGAGGACAGGTGAGGAGCTGGGAGGACAGGTGAGGAGGAGCTGGGAGGACAGGTGAGGAGGAGCTGGGAGGACAGGTGAGGAGGAGCTGAGAGGACAGGTGAGGAGGAGCTGGGAGGACAGGTGAGGAGCTCACCTGACACTCTCAGCATGTCCATCCGTCTCACTTGCCTTGTCTCCTACACCACCTGTCCTAGCAATTCTCAACCCTATCCTCATCTTCCTCACACACTCTCTCTCTCTCTCACATACACACACACACACACACACACACAAACATTTACACGCCTTCAGTTGTCATAGTAAGTTATAGCGGTCAGACAGCCAAGAGTCATAATAGACATATTAGAGTTCACCAGAATCACCTCTGCACAAGCACACACACACACACACACACACACACACACACACACACACCATTCAAACTTCCACATACAGTCATTTTACAGGCATTTGTCATAGTTCTGTGTGACACCTCAGCACCCCCAGTGAATAATAGATGTATCTGAACAACTACTGTGGTGTATTCAGTAGCCTGTTTGAACAGATACCATATTATGATGTTATTAATAAACGGAGGTTAGGGTTACTAACTATAAATACTTTCTACTAGTAGTAGTAGTCTAATACAATGCATTTGTATATTGTATCAGGGTAGAATTCAGTGTATTCTGAAATGTCGACCATTTAGACGTATAATATTTAAAATCATTGACATTATATTTATTTCCATATGCTGACTGCATATATGCTGAAATGCAAAAAAAAAACACACACTAAGGCCAGCCAGCCAATAACAGCTTGTCAGTTGCAGAGTTCACAGTCTCTCACTGACATTCAACAGACACACTGTCACTTTTAGACTTTCACGTGACTTCTAGTTTTGAAACCTTATGGAGTATAATGGAGATGATAATGCTAGAGAGGTTAAGAGCGCCAGCTAGCAGCGTCCCTACACAGGTGAATGAGAGTTGTGCCGCCCTCATTTATGCACATGGGCCACAAGAGAGTTCAGGCCATGGAGATTTATTTCACTACGGTGAATATTTTTACACAGACATGATCTTCTACTTGTAATCTTGTTTTAGAGTTGAGTGGTCAAAGTAATATCAGCTGTACATCACTCTGCAAACCTAAAAGACCCAAACTAATGCGCCATAAATTGGTAACATACATGCAGACTGTCTGATGGCATATTCTGTGTGATATGATTGAAGTGTGTGTGGTTGTTAGTGAAGCCCATAGTCAGAAGTCTGATTTAGACCTCATGGCAGCCCTTAGATGACTAGATGATGTGCGTGTGGTACACAGCGACCATGAGCAGATTACCTGGACGAGCAGAGGTTCAGGACAGACAGGTACTTACAACATCTGAATAAATCAACTTCCTCAAGATCTCATCCTTTCAGACATTTGGTGAAACCACCACAATCATCTGTTTCTGAGGTTCATTGCACTGATTGCTTTCCGTCTCCCTGCCAGGTGTTAATTAGATATAATAATATAATAATGTGCACACTTTCATGTTTCTTGTCGTGATGCACAGTCGTCTTCCTCTACGGATCTAAACATGCCCGAATGCCTTTTAAAAAGTGACATTTGCTTATTTTTATATACTCCCTTGTTAACAAAAAAAAAAACAAAATGTAAAAATACATGACAGGAAAACTGAGATTATACTAGTGATCTACTACAAGGCAATACGGCCTACTTGGGGATTATGACTTTTATAGAGTGTGTTGGCCACGTGTGGTCACAGGGGGTGAGCAGTGTGTAAATAAGTGATGTTATCTGGCTCACGCCCCTCTTCTCCCTCTCTCCCTCTCTCCCTCTCTCCCCTCATCCTGCTGTTTTCTTCTGGCAGCCCCGGTGAAATATCAGTGCTGTTTATGCTGAGGATTAGAACAGCAATGGCCAGAAGCTGGTTGTTGTGTGGAGATAGAGATAAGGGTGGGGTTGAGCCTCCTCCATGTGAGGGAGGGACGAGAGGGTGGGGGTGGGGGTGGGTGGGGGCATGACTGGGCCCCTCTTATCTTGGCCCCTGCCATAAGCTCTGTATGAAGTTGTTCATGCTAATTAGTCCTGGCAGGAATAGATTTCACGAGCAGATTTGAGGCCGACTGACCACAATGTTAATACAGGGCATGACACACACACACACACACACACACACACACACACACACACACACACACACACACACACACACACACACACAAAGATCCTGATCAATTTCAGCTGCTTAATCTCCTCTCTAATTTAAACATGCAATACCAACTGTGTGGAGAAAGAACTGAAGGGTTACACAGGGGATACACCAGGAGATACACCAGGGGTTACACCAGGGGTTACACCACTGATACACAGGGGCTACACCAGGGCGTTTGGTTTCCTCTTCTTTAATAATGCATCGCCTATACGCAGGATGGGTTTGGGGAAGTAGAGTAATTAATCAATGCTTTTAATTCAAATCAAATCAATTTTTAATTCAAATTCAAAGCGTCGTCTTTAATTCAAATGACCAATTTGTGTACCTTAGTCCAAAATCACTTCAAACTGAGAGGTGGTATTATCTCAAGGTCTTTCATGGAAACGACTGCGTGTCCCTCTTGTAGCTCTCGGCAAGTGAAGTCAATGTAAGATTCATTTGAGTATAAAACCCTTTGCGGTTGTAAAAGATGCTTTAGAAAACGACATTATGCTTTTATTGATTCGTCTTTATGAGGCTTTTTCTCTCCTTGCCTCTGGAGTTTTTATTCTCCGTGTTCTTGTTTCAGGTTCCAGTGAGATACTAGGTGAGCTTTATTGACACCTTCACCTTGACACTCTCTGCCCTGAGTGGGGCACTAGACTGAGTCACCTGACCTTTGCATTAATGGAGTGCCTACAATATGTGCAAACCCCAAGGACTCCTATTTGAGCTTTCAAATCACATGCATTAAGCATTTTACACACCTGGACACTTTTGTAAGTCTTTTTTTAGCAAGAGTGCTTTTGGATTGTCCAAAGCGCAGCCCGTGGTAAGCAGCGGCGAATCTCTCTCCCTCAGTAATGGTGGGAAGTGTGCTAAGACCAGACCCTGAGCTCTGGAGTACCTTCATAAGCACGTCTTCCCAGGCAGGCCATAAAAATAAAATGGAGGTCAGTACCGACTGAGAGCAATTCCACCTAATAGGGCCAAGAACCGTCTTCCCCTCCCTGAACAGACCCTAATCTACAGCCCACGTTGTTGCTTATCTACCTAACATCAACAGATCAGCCCACAGTGCCTTTCAGCAAGTCAGCTGCTAGCCGCTAGACCAATTAGCACTTCATTAGCCTCTCTTAGGGGATGTAAATGCAGTGCTAACTGGCCATGCTAGCCAAAGCCCACCTACAGGCACGCCACGCCCACTGCATTGCAGGTGTGAGGGAGATGGTATTTGTGTGTGTGTGTGAGAGAGACAGAGAGAAAGTTCTTCTCAGTAATAATTCCTGCAGAGTACATTTGATCTACGAACTAATGAGATGGCAATATAACCAACAACAATTCTCATGTGAAGTTATCAAGAGTAAAACAGACTCAAAAAAGCAAAGTTAGGGTGAAATTCAGATGAAGCACAATAACGCTCAACAGTGTGATTCAAGCACTCTCTCCCATTGAGAGATAAAGTACTTACGTTTCTGTGTGGAGAAATGTAAAATTACCCTATTCATTGCAGATTCATTTGGATAATGGATTACACAATGCATCCCAAAAGCTACACCCAGTCATTCATCAAGCACTAACAAAGAGTCACATGACTATGTTTATTTTTTATGCACATTATTATGACACCAAATAACCAAGGGGTTTAAAATTATTTTTTAGAGACAAAATGGCATTAAAGTCTTAAATCTCCTAGTTTTTTTTTTATTCACATGGTCTGCCTGTCTTGGATTGAGAGCGACCCTGCCCAAGTGTTCAATATCTCAAGGTAAATTTAGATTTCATATGAAAGACGAAGGACAGATGATCCACACTCAGTCTCATTACAGAGGAACCTCAGAGGAACCTCTTCAGTTATTCCTCTCACTGCCAGACAGCAATCATACTACTCACTCAACACACAGGTGAACAGCTGAATTACAACACAGAAACGAATTAGATGTGTTTCAGCCAGAGAAAGAGTAACATATGAATTAGCATGACTGCTAATTCACGAATTCAACAGAAAGAACAAATTAGACATCTGTGTATTTAACATTTTCTGTTAAACAGAGTTGTACTCCGAGCTGATTTTCTTTAACCCAACTGTGGAAATCCAAACCTATATTTTTTAGTATTCGCTTCACGTGAACATTTACTGGGTGTGCTGGTGCCATTCAGAAGGGCGGGGAGGGGCTGTTTTAACACCCTGTTCTCAGTCGATACTGTGATGTGCCACTCAGCAGTTCGAGTTTGCGTGTGTCACAGCCAATGCTAATTACCCAGGAATGTTTGGGCCCGGATCGCTAATCCGCTCACGCCAACCCACAGTCCCCCCCCCCTCCATCTGCTGGAGACCAGGACGAACCTGGTTCCTGTCTGTGGGGCTTTTCCCTGATCAACATCTCCCAGGCATGGTGTCAGAGTGCCATCCTGACTGCTCAGACATGTACAAAGAGTTCTTTAGATCACCCAGCGATCAAACAGAGATTACACCACTTCGGCGCCCTGAAAGAGATACTATTCAAAAGGACGAGGATTGAGATTTTAATGATAGGCTACTGATATGTGCTGAGCACTACACATGGGCACTGCATGGGTTCACATGGGTTCAGACAAAGACTAGCTGCGCTAATCCTCTGAATCTAAGCTCTAAAGTGGTCCTCGCTTTATTTTGGAAGATGTCGCTGTTTTAAGTGCCCTGGCCATCGTGATTTAATATTCAACTTAAATTCCCCCAGCCAGTATCTGGCTGCCTAATGGATAATGATGGGCTCGTGAAAATTATGCAGCAATATGACAGCTATGAAGTGAATAACAAAGACACAAGCCCAGTGGTGCCTGGCATGAAGCCTCTCTTGGGGCTACCAGAGACCCGACGACACGGCATCCGGACTGGAACGAAGAGGCAGTGTCGTGTCCCCATGCAGGACGCAGATTATCGTACTACGTCACGCGCTACACCCATGTCCTGCTCACTATGCAAAATGTGCAATATTTATTTGGCCATGACCGTACGGAGAGAGCAGAGGGACACCAGGCCCTCAGATACACCTCTCCACCTGACCGCTAATGGAAGTTTCATGTAATAATGCGTCCTAATGGGGCTCTGATCAAAGCAGCCACTGGCCGGGCCGTGGAGAGGGGCGGGGCCATTTGCCGATGATGCTCAGAGTAGGCGGGGGCTAAACAGGTGGCCCCACAGCAGTGGTGAGGGCCACTCACTCTCACTTTCTATAATACTTAATGTTCTATTTGGCCAATAATGCCCAGTAACTGAAAACATGCACGTCAGTTCCTTAAAATTGTAGAGTTTATCTTGTAATGCACAAAAAAGGCCAGTTTGTAATGAACTGCAAGTTTTTGGTTGTGTCTGTTGGACAATCTCTAAGAAAAGTGCAGTTTATAAGCCGTTACTGGCACTGTGGCGTAAAGCTGCGTTAAAGCAGGACATGGGAAATAATCACTGCTGAGCCCTGCGTCTGTGCACACACCTCCAACACTTAATGGGTCTCATACATGAATGGAGGAAATGAGGTCTTGACGCAGGTTTGCTGATCGTATTCACGGTGCTGGATCTTCTCATCCTCGGTGCTCTGAGGGCGCCTCATTCCCAGACATTAGCGGAAAATGCAAATGTGGATGTAGCCGCACAGAAGCCCAAAAGGTCAGGTGGTTCCAAGTTGTGGACATTGTATGTCTCTTACATAAGCACTTTAATTACGTTGGACATTCAGTGCGAATGGCGCTGCGTGAGGACCAGATGTTGCCCTGAAGCATGTCCTGCTTGAAGATGAGCTACCCGAGATCGGATTCCCGCTCTTTCCCGCCCGTTTGGTCTGGACGAGGTTCCTCTCTGTGCGTGACACTTGTTTTGACAGCCCACTGCTAAGTCGTGATCCGCGTTTCGCCGCTGTCACGGACGACTGACGTGCTCGTCCGCGGTGTCATGTCACACCCAGGTGTCGTTGACTTCGGCTATACGCTTCGGGCACATCAGGAGCGGATTATCTCTCCGTTTAATAACAAGAATGTTGGCTAACTGTATCCAACAAGTAGCTCAAACATGTTCTCGTTTAGTCTTGTATTGCCCGCGGTGGGGGAGCAGGTCAGCTCAGGTGGGAGTAATTCAGTATTAGCTGAGTATCCGTGCCAAATCTCAAAGGTTATTTTAAAGAAGCATATAGAGGCTTCAACCCACTTCGTTCGTGTTTAGCTGTTCCTGACTGCTTCAGGATATGAGCTAACTTTGCTACGCATTACTTCCACGCGAGGTAGTCCCAAAGCAGATATTTCAGGGGAAACTAATCAGATCATAAGTGTTTCGATGATGCAAACGCAGTCTAAATGTCTTTTTATCCCCCAAAATGATCTAGTGGCGTTAAGTGCTTCTTTCCTCCTGTCAGATCTTAGATAATAAATGCAGTGGATACTGTGTATGCACACCAGTCTGTCGCCTGAGGGCACCTTCTGAGCACAGACATCCAAACGCCTCACAAACCACAATGTGATGTGACCGAGAAAGAACTCAAAATGAGGCACAAGGTAGAAAACAAGGTTGATTTGTTGAGGGGAAAGTCATTTAGTTTGACAGTCATCAGTTTTTTAGAACACCTGGAGCTCTACTAAATGTTAGAAGTGTGTGATATAAATATGTGATATAGTCTGATCATCTATGTTTATAATTAACACTATAACTACATTAACTCTGACTACACTTCCCCACCATTTGACTCTAAATGCAGCTGGTTAACGACACTCCCTGTTTTCAGGTGCCTTCATAAGTTATGTAGTTGTTAGACTGTTATAAGATTGTAGCCCACATGTTGGCGTGCACAGTTCAACAGGAGCTGTGCTGACCTAGCACATTTGGGTGGCGGACCACACTAAACACGGCTGCCGTGGTAGTGAACAGCTGGGGGTGTTGCACTGGTACAGGTTCATCAGGTACAACCGGGTTGGGCTTCACACATGCACCAGTGTGACTGCTGGGCTCAGACTGGTATATATATGAAATATATCCAGCAGTATTTGTGTTTCTAGTAATATGGCTGTTGAATGTAAATAAAACTATGCCTATTGTATATATTAAAACCTGAGACGCATATACTGATGATGTCACGTTCCTTCCTGTTGTCATTAACCTGATAAACCAAAACTGTACATCATTTCTATACACTTCAGTTTCCACAATTACAAAGTGAACATCAGGGCAGTTGTCTCGATTTTGACCAACTCGCCATAATTTTGTATTTGCACCGGTGACCCCGTTTCACTGGCGCACACACACAGCGAACACGAACGTGCGTGTTGTAACAGGCGTAGCGACACAACGTCCCGTCGGCTGCAGCGCTGCTCACAGTTCCTACACAATACGGAGCATCACGTCGTCTTCTTGGAGTCTTGACTGACAGCTCGGAAGCTTGCTTGAGCCCCTCCCTCTGCCAATGCCCCTCCCCTCACTCTGCCCCTCCCCTCACTCTGCCCCTCCCCTCGGCCACGCTGCCCCTCTTTATCTCACTTGGCTGGGTACAGAGAAAGGCAGCATGTGCATGCGTGTGTATGTGTGTGTGTGTTTTAGTGGGCCTGGTTTATATGTGATGCTGTGTGTGTGTGTGTGTGTGTGTGTGTGTGTGTGAGAACAAAGGTCTTTCGTTTGGCCTGTGCTCCTGGTACTATGGTGGTGTTGGGTAGGGGCTGTTGACATGTGCAGTAGGGTCGTTTCCCTCTGCGGAGAGACGGAGCTCGGCTCCAGTGCTGAATGGGAAACCCGTTTACCGGACACTCCCTGGCAGCCTGCAGGGTTAATAGAACCGTCACGCCGGGGTCAAGCGCAGACTCCTGGGTCTCCGTTAATATGCTCACAGTCATTACTGTGCCAAATGGGCTGACCCTCTCGCTCTCTCTCTCTCTCGCTCTCTCTCTCTCTCTCTCTCTCCCTCGCTCTCTCTCTCTCTCTCTCTCTCGCTCTCTCTCTCCCTCACACCTGCCATATCGCTCCGCCATTGTGTGGCTGTGCAAACGTTTAACCGACACTGAATGCAGAGCCCCCCCGCTCTAAAGAGGAAGGGGACAGGATATTGAGAGAGAGAGAAAGAGAGGCCAAAGAAGTGCATGTGCCCCCCCCAGCCTTGCCCTAACCCCCCTCCCCACTCAGCCCCACCCTGCCCCCCCCACCCCACCCAGGCCTGCCCTAACCCCCCCCCCCCCCCCACACACACACAGAGGGAGGCATGGCTTTGTCTGTTCCTGAACGAGCTCTGTTCAGAATGACTCCCATGGTCAGAAATGAGCATCAGAGTCAAGAATATGAAAAAAGCATCTCTAATAAGGTGCAGCACTCTCTGCCTGTAAACGTACCTCAGGAGTGTCTGGCTGCATGGAATGTGTACCCCCCCCTGGCACACATCCCCCCCCCCAGACACGCATCCTCCAGCCTCAATTATCCTTTGTGGCCTTTAAGCAATCACATTCCTATTGGCCTTTTGTTTTGGGGGTGGAGAGCAGGCAGCTGATTGGTCATTGTTGTTCCTCTTCTGAGCTCCTGGACGCCCTCAGAGCCGTTAGCCGATCACCTAGGTGACAGGTCACTGCAAAAACGTCCGTTTCCACTGCAGATGCCTGACCTTTGCCTCATGCGTCTTCTTCCCACCTCGGTGCCCAGAGGTCATGACCTTTAACCTCACCTGTTCTAGTACAGGGTCAAACTGAGGCTTAGCTCAGGTCAGGTTTAGGAAAAAGCTGTGAGCAGGAAACTGAAGTAGAGAGACACTGAAGTAGAGAGTGTTGTCTCTAGTAGGAAGACAGCGTCAGGACGAGAGCTGCTATATAAACCAGGAGACACGTCTCCGTCGTCTGTGGCCACAACCACCACCACTACACAGTTAACATGTAGACAGAGTGTGGGCAAACAAAAGAGTGAGAGAGAGAGAGAAAGAGAGAGAGACAGATGAGCACACTTATTGGATAACAGCTAGGTGCATAAGAGCTGGAGTCTCACACATACACACACACACACACACACACACACACACACACACACACACACACACACACACACACACATCTGTGTGGTGTGCAAGGAAGAAAAAAAACAATTACAGTTTCTCATTAAAATACTCTTAATCCTTTTATACGAAACATAGTTACACAAGTGTACACAATGAGAGTGAAGAAAGGGGAGAATGCGTGAGGAATAATTACATATATCATGGCGCCACGGCCTTTATTTGGGGTGTCACTTATGATGTCACAGACTGCCTGCACTAATTTGAATTCAGACCTTTATCTCCGGCCTGCAGCAGATTTGACTGACGGGCCACAAAATGCTCGCACCACTGTCCTATTGATTTCTCTAAATCCCCAACAATAGCATTTGCATGCTTGTTTCTGTAATAATACAGATATGCCATTCGCAATAAAAGGCCGCGCAGACCAGAGGTAACTAATTGTGCGGCATGTAATGAGTGCGGTTTCAATTTGATATAACCCACAGCACGGCTCGCCACGGCCCTGCGCTAAGTACTTTCAAGTCTTTGTGGGGAAATAATTGATTTTTTGTGCTTTGGGCGCGAAGAAAACTATTATGATCTTTTTGAATAATGGCAGCGGAAGGCGCGTGAACGATTTAAATTGGTATTAGAGGAGGAAGCCATGGTGGGAAGATAGCGGCCGGCTGACTGACAGCGTGTAAATGGAAGTGCGCTGCTTGATTAGTTATTCTCTTAAGGTGGCGACGAGGCTCGGCGCGGCCCGGCGTGGGCGGACGGACTCGGCAGACAGCGCTCCGCGGAGGCCAGAGCGGTTTGGAGAGGGGGGGGGGGGGGTCCTCCAGGGGTCATTCTCAGGGATTGGGCACCCACCGCGGGACACTGAAGGGGCGGAGTGGTGGCTGTTTTGGGCGTAGGGTGTCAGGCTTCGGGCTGCGTCCATGAGGGAATTCATTTCTCTGCCCCCCCCCCCCCCCCCCCTCGCACCCCCAGCCAGTGGACGGTCTTAAAACACGCTCTACCTGCGCCAGCCGTGGGGATTTGAGGCAGAATGCGATTATTCTGGGTATCAATGCGCCTTGGTGTTGCTCTCGATGCTGAGAAACTCATTCCCCCCCCAGGCCTTTGTTTCCTTTGGAACAAAAGAGCTTTCTTAGTTAACACAGCGTGTTCGAATTTCATGCTCTTAATTGTGTTCATAGATAAATGTGTCTGTGGAGCTGGGGGAATGCTGCTGTGTGTGTGTGTGTGTGTGTGTGTGTGTGTGTGTGTGTGTGTGTGTGTGTGTCCACGTAGCGGAAGCATCAGCGTGCAGCCAGTGTGTGTGAGTGCATGTGTGTATGCATGTGTCTGTGTTTAGAAGTGTGGCCTTCTTTCAAAGGCACTTGCTTGGAGCGAGGAGTCCTGGCGCTTGTTTCCACTGCCGCTTTCAACACGGAGACTTAATCTGCTTGAAAATGGGACGAGCTTGGATGGCTCCATGTACCAGTGTGTGTACAAGTGTCATCCCGTGTCACGTCTGTGAAGTTATCTTCCCCGAACACAATGTGTGCTGAAGGACAGACGCACAGGAGGACAGCCGCTGTGAGACAGCTTGTCCTCGCTGCAGACGTGAGCGCGTCTTCCCAGCAGGACAACGCAGCAGCAGAGGCGTTCGGCGCTGCTGTCCGGCAGACGAGTGGGATTTGAGTAGCAGAAAGACGAAGGTTAGAGGCAGCGAGGTTAGAGGCAGCGAGGTTAGAGGCAGCGAAGTTAGAGGCAGCGAGGTTAGAGGCAGCGAGGTTAGAGGCAGCGAGGTAAGAGGCCGCGAGGTAAGAGGCCGCGAGGTTAGAGGCCGCGAGGTAAGAGGCAGCGAGGTAAGAGGCAGCGAGGTAAGAGGCAGCGAGGTAAGAGGCAGCGAGGTAAGAGGCAGCGAGGTTAGAGGCCGCGAGGTTAGAGGCCGCGAGGTTAGAGGCAGCTAGGTTAGAGGCAGCTAGGTAAGAGGCCGCGAGGTTAGAGGCAGCGAGGTTAGAGGCCGCGAGGTTAGAGGCCGCGAGGTTAGAGGCAGCGAGGTAAGAGGCAGCGAGGTTGAAGGCAGCGAGGTAAGAGGCAGCGAGGTAAGAGGCCGCGAGGTAAGAGGCAGCGAGGTAAGAGGCCGCGAGGTTAGAGGCAGCGAAGTTAGAGGCAGCGAAGTTAGAGGCAGCGAGGTTAGAGGCCACTGGCTGGACAAGAATCGAGCCCCAGCGAGTGAAGCATGTGTGTACACATGCATACAGCGTTTGGCTGGTGCATTCACACCCTCGTCACTATAGTGTCTCTCTCACATTTTCAGCCCTGTCACCAGGCAGTGAGCCGAGATTGCGCACGAATACTGTGTACAATCATCCATGAATCCACAGCACTCTGCCGTCTGCAACACTGAGGCCAACACCATCAATCTCAGTCCAGGACACTCATGCTAAATGGCATATACCATCACCTAAATATATATTTCTCACCACCCTTGAAATCGCTGTTACAAACTCAAGAGTTTTTTAAGAAGGCTTCCTGGATAACTATAAGGGAGTGAATCCTACCGTACCCCAGTGCAGGAGGAGAGGAAGTCCTTAGCCCCGCCCCCACCACACCCCCCACACTGCCCTGCCCCTCCCCCTGGTCCAGAACATATCTGCATGTGAACTTTGCAACGTCTCCACAATAACATCTTGTTTTCATTCAAATGATCTGGCGAGGGCTATTACATCAATATTTGTATGATTATTAATTACATAGCAATGTCATGTGGAGCTCTGGGATGTAATGCACCTATATTGCGTTAAAATGTCTGTTTCTTAATGTGATAAGTATATTTATGAATAAAGTATGTGCTATACACATGTGCTTCTAAAAATGCAATTAATTCTGATCACAAATTTACATATTGTACAGTGTACAAAGGTAAGTGAAATATTAGGCTGTGTGTCAATCTAGACTACAGAGTTATTATGATTAAAAATATTGTGGGCAAGAAATTGTGCTACCATGTATCAAATTAATATGATTTACAATCCATACACTGAATGCCAATTTATTCAAGTAGCTTATAAAATAAATTAAACTATATAAAACAGTAATTTCATCAGCATATTTTTACAGTAAATTAGCTCAGTGAAATTTATAAATAATTAAATGTAATGTTTTTAAGTTGCGAGTGATTTGGTAGAGATTTGTCCAAGAATTTCTGGGTTGTGTGTAAGGAAGCGTGAAATTACACTTGTATACATAGATGTGAAAAAGTACGTCTAAGTACGTATACACGAATTTGTAAAAGACCACAAATAGTGTGTGTGAATTCATAATTCCCACTGTATGCCAAATGGACGGACACACACACACACACACACACACACACACACACACACACACACACACACACACACACAGTGCTGTTCCATCAGTCCTCTTCTTCTCTCATTCTCTCCCTCTCTCTCTCCCTCTCTCTCTGCCTCTCTCTCAGGGAGAGAGCTGTTCATTTAGTTGGTCATAACTAATAGTGTCTAATCTGGGTGAGGGAGTCTTGTGAGAATATTGGACAGTGTAAAGGTTAATCACCACTGCCTGGTTAGCCAGGGAAGACGGGCTAATTCCTCCGAAGGCAAATGGCATGTGCGTGTTATCTGGGCTGGCGATAAGGAGTGTTAATGCACCGGGCTGAATGAATGCTCAAGGGCCCGCTTCCTCTTATCAGCAAACTTTACAACGGGAGCCTCGGCAGGCACACAACCCCCGCACACACACAATACACACCTCATTTTACCTCTGAAGCAGAACTATCGCTGAACGCCCCGAGCCACACACACACACACACACACACACACACACATGCATGCGCACACGCACTCACAAGCACACGCGCGCGCGCACTACGCCACCAGAAGCCGGGGTATTATGAGTGTGGGCTAATTGGAAGATCACTCTAATGCATTAAGAGATAAAATAGTTTGGCTGTGTGCCTAAAGCGTGGATCAGAACAACACTGGGCAGCTATCTAGCCTCGTCACACACTTGGAGATTTCCATACAAACACAGCACGAGCAATTACCCAAAACACATCTCTGTTTGTGCTACAACATGCTCCCTGCCAATGTGATGGCCTGAGGAAATTAGAGGAGCTCGATGTGTGTGTGTGTGTGTGTGTGTGTGTGTGTGTGTGTGTGTGTGTGTGTGTGTGAGGGAGAAAGAGAGAGAGAGAGAACAACAGAAGGGAAATTGGCTCAATGTTTGTCTGATTGTGTTTGTGTATTTATTAGGAGAAGAGAATTGGCTCAGAGGCCCTGTGTGTGTGTGTGTGTGTGTGTGTGTGTGTGTGTGTGTGTGTGTGTGTGAGGTAAGAACTAGCTGGCTATATTTATGCGTGAACTGCATCCACAAAGACAGAAACATTAAGGTAGTCCGTTGCTGATATGAAATCACACAGCTTCTAACTTCATTGCCGGGGTCCTGTTTTTTCTTCTAAATGCTTTAATTGTTGTTTGTTTACCAGTGAAAGGTGTCACATCTTACAAGCATGTCTATATTTTATCATTAGTATCGTATTCTCTGCCCTTTCGTTACACCAGCAGGTGGCCAATTCCACATTAAAGACAATGTTCATTTTCTAAACGATAAGAGCATAAAAACATTACAAAATGTTGGGCACTTCTGTCAGTTCACCACGGAAAGGAAAAATATCTACAAAGGTAAAGGTACTGCAAACAAAGCAATTAGTCATATAAACCTGGACTGAAGGAAGTTATATTTTGCTCTTTTATAGTTTTGGTGGTGTTTGTTATCGTTTTATATTTGTATCTTATAATAAAATGATAAAAGTGTCATAATATTTACAGTTTCAGAAAGCAGGCCCTCTGAATGGAGCTGCTGTGAGGGGCAGTAATATCACGCCTGTCCTCTGGAGCCCGTCTGTTTGTTCAGAGCGCCACCTTTCATAGGGGGAGTCAACTCTTAGAATTTTGTGGATTTTACTTGCAAATTGTAGCTTTTTAAAGCTTGCCAGCACAGGATAAAAGGAAGTTTTTCTGTAGGCTGCACTGTGGGACTCGTGGGCTCTGAGAATAGTCTGGGTGAAAAGGGCACCCCTGCTTTCCAGCAAGACATTCTTTGAAAGAGCCCTGGCTATAAAGAGACGGGATCCTCTACAGCCGGTCTTGCTCAGATAGGCCTCCCCCCCCCCCAACACGTTATAAGGGAAGCCTCACTGTGAATTTGAACTGGGAGGATGATACTGGTGAATCAAGACCATGCTAAAAAATTAAGCTCTGCTTCACAGGGCTTACATTACATTACAGGAAAATGATTGTACTAAAATTGCTTTAAAATTGCAGAATAAAAATTCAAGTAGTTTGATTTCCTGTTTGTTTGAAATGTTTTGGAGCATGTGCTGTTTTTCATATAATCCAATCAGATAAGCTCTAGGAGAGGAGAGTTTGTGTGATTGGTTGCTTTGGAAGCTAAACAGTTTTTCACTATCATTTTCACCAAACCTCAAAAAATGTTGGATACATATTTTTTTCAGTGATTTAATTTCTACATTTATTCTCTACATTAGTTATAACAATGAGAAGAAAGAAATATGGGATTAGCAGGCAATACACAGATATACTGTTTCAGTAATTAGGGACGAGGCTGCACTGGGATCCTGTTATACATGTTTAAACAAATGTATTGTTCAAGGAGAACAGGCCCACTATCACGCAGAGCAGCTGCAGCCGAGCATTGTGGGATGCAGACCTCCGCTGGCATTCTCAGAAGTCACAAAAAACCCCACAAGGAGCCAAAGGTTACTCATTAGATTACTTTCACCAAGAGCTGTAATTTTAGATATAACTTAAGCCTATTTTTTTCCATTTTATTTTATTTTACCAAACTTTGGCTGTAGTTATAACTAGCCTGTAAATAACCACCATGGCACAGATATTAGCTCTGGCTGCTTTATAAAGGTTAGCGGGGGACTTTTTCGGTGGACATTATCCATTTAACCTGTTCCTGGTTGTAATGTCAGACACCCTTTTACTTGACACACAAACATATCTTTGGTCTTCTGTGGCACACCTGTAATTTGGGCACTCACTTAGTCAGCCACTTTTTTGAAGAGACATTTTATAGTTTCTCTTAAAATAAAGGTGAGAAGTTGCGGCACAGCATATCCAGAGTGAATAGCAGCAAATACCACAGGATCCAGATTAACCACACAATCCAGATTAACCACAGGATCCAGTTTATCCACACAGTTCAGATTAACCACAGGATCCAGATTAACCACACGATCCAGATTAACCACAGGATCCAGATTAACCACAGGATCCAGTTTATCCACACAGTTCAGATTAACCACAGGATCCAGATTAACCACACGATCCAGGGAATCCTGTGTACTCAGATATCTGCAGAAGCTTTTCATAATGATGGCTGATATTTTCTATCTTCTAAATATTATAGTTGTCAATAAAACATGACTACATCTCTTCACACACAGTCAAAAGATTTAAAGAGTAGAATAACAGATTCTGAAAACATTTACATGCCGCTTTATCTTTAGTTAATTCAGAACCTTTTGTCATTCTTCTCCTTGAGTAATAGGATTTTTGCATTTGGAAAATCTTGTTTTAAATGGAATGATCCCAGGTCAATCTGATTTACAATACATTTGTTCATAAGATGTTTTCATAAAAGTAATTGTTTTTAACATTATAATTTTAGTATATTAGAATTTTTGTTATATATGAATCAATGCTGCAATTAACTGTAGTGTTACCCCTTTTTTTTACCGAAGACAAACTTTGTGAGGGGAATTAAATTCACTACAGTTCTGTGACAGCGTGATATAAAAGTGTCTGCAGGGTTCTGCTGCTGCTCTGTGGCTCACCTCCAACAGACTGTAGCTATGTGCTACAACAGAGAAATGTGCTAGCATGTAGTCACAGGTAGGTCGTCTCGCAGAGTGGCACCCGCGGGCTTAGCCCGAACACTGCTACCTAACTGGATAAGTAGTCATGGGTCCTCACAGTCACATCAATTTCATACTCTACCAAGATGAGTCGCATATGTTATTTGGGGGGGTGCATGTTGCAGCATCTCTAGCCATTGTAGTGTTGACACGCTGTTAAATTGGATTTTCTACCCATACAGAAATCGTGTGTCACCCCTGCTGAATAAGCCCGCCTTTTACACCTTCTATCCTTTACCCCATCCGCTCACATCACCGGGGGTCAGCATGGCCCCGAGACACTTGTCACACAAAACCAGTGCTTTCTCTTCCTGCCCCCCCCCCCCCCCCCCGTCCAGCCAATTAGCAGCTAGCGATGATTTATCTCCACCAATCCCACTGCAGACGAGGAAGTCATGATACTGAGGCCTTTGAAGGCCCTTGTGCTGTGCGTGCGTGTTTGAGTGTGTGTTCACCGCCCCAAATCTCATTTCAAACAGGTGAATCTCTGATGGCTGTGTGCAGTGCAGCCCTGCGGGGAGAGGCTTCCACACGCCAACACTACCACTGATAGCAGGACAGGGGTCAGTTGAACAGCAGTGAGGATGATGAAGAAGGGATGAAGGGCCCTGAAAAAGGCACTGCAGGCTGACAGAGAGCAGCACACACCATGCTAGCAGTCACTAGCATCGAGCCTCTTAACTCGCTCACTACCAACAATACAAGAATGTCATGTTTGGCAGCGTCACCGCTGGTGGGTTATGGGATACTACAGCTGGTGGGTTATGGGATACTACAGCTGGTGGGTTATGGGATACTACAGCTGGTGGGTTATGGGATACTACACTCCTGTACATGCATTCCAGTTTTGCTTAGATTCCACGAACCTTGCAAGTGCTAATATTGGTGCCTGGCCTGAGGTTCCCCGAACAAACGGGTCTTGTGAGAGAGGGAGGATCAAACCCTAGCAGGAGCTGTATGGGTCTCATTCTCCCACTCCAGAATGAGCCCTACAGCAGCTACGCCACGCCAAGCGCCCACGGAGTGGTGAACACAAACCCACAACATACAACAGACCCTGGAGACTCTGAAGAGACCGGGACGGGTATGGAGGAGGGGGGCAAGGGTGTGTGTGTGTGTGTGTGTGTGTGTGTGTGTGTGTGTGTGTGTGTGTGTGTGTGTGTGTGTGTATTTGGGGGTGCTGTAACTCAGTCCTTAGACACAGTAGTTCTGTTAGCCGTGTTAGCATCACTAGGCAAAAGTAGAGAGAACAGAGCTCTACTCCCTCCATCACGCCCTCTCTCTCTCCCTCTCTCTCTCTTTCTTTCTTCCTCTCTGCCTCTTTCATTGCAGCCCCCTTCTTTGTAACCCTCATTGTCTTTATAAAACAATTGGCAGATGTAACATTTAATTAAAGGCGGTATCTCCTCAGGGCTGCCTGGCCTGTCGCCTGCTTCATGAAGGAGCTTGGATTACAATTTGCTGAGAAGCGCGATTTGAGAGAGAGAGAGAGAGAGAGAGAGAGAGAGAGAGGAGAGAGAGAGAGAGAGAGAGAGAGAGAGAGAGAGAGAGAGAGAGAGAGAGAGAGAGAGAGAGAGAGGAGAGAGAGAGAGAGAGAGAGAGAGAGAGCAGGGGGAGGGGTGGAGGGTTAGAAAGTAATTTCTAGATCCCTATTGGAAAAAAGGTCAAATGCTTTTTAATGACTGTGTTTTGTGATAACGGCAAGCGGGAGACGGACAATAATAAACTTGCAGATTGGTATCGCGCGCGGTGCACTTAAAAGGCGCGCGCCGTTGAGGACGCGCGTGGCGCGGGTGACAGCAGGTGTGATCTCTCCGTTTCACGCGCCAGCCCCGTTTGCTGCACACCTCCGCCAGTTTGAGCAGAGCAAACACAGCGATGCGCGACGTATTAAACGTGAACGGACGTGGCGGCGGAGTGAGGGCGCGTTCAGCCCGTCCTGTTCGTGTGATCCGTAGCTGCTCAATTAACGGAGACGGCGGAACACGTCGATAAGACGGTGAGGTAGGGTCGCGCGCGCGGTGCCGGGCTGGGCTGGGTAGCGCGCGCTGCCGGGCTGGGTCGCGCGCGCGGTGCCGTGGGTCACGGTGTCCTGGCACCTCTCCGTTTGAACCGGAGCGGTTCTGTGGGCTATGATTAGTCTTTTCCATGGTTACGACTCTAATGCCTGTTCAGCGGTACGACCCCACTGTCAGCTCCTTTTAGTGGGACGGATGATTGACACACACACACACACACACACACACACACACACACACACACACACACACACACACACACACACACAAACAAGTGCAATTACGGACAACTAGAAGTCCGCGCACGCGACCGCGCTGGCTTGAAATAAGTGTCGGTTTGAAATTTCACAGTATGTCAATTTGGCACTGACAGAGTATCTAAAATAGCTTTTATTTTCATTATTTTATTTTAGTTTATAAAGAAGCTTCGTGTGTAGATGTCGAATTTAGGGCACCGCTCGCTGGCAAACATGTAGAAAATGCTAATTATAAAAATAAAATAAACTGGGAATTATAAAACAAAAAACTTATAAACCTATTAAATGTGACATTTACCTTTTCTGTATATAGATTTTCAATTTAATTAGAGAATAAAATTTCTCAGTATTCTTTGTCCTTCAGAATACTGAAAGAGAAAAACAATCTTTTATGGGCAAATTAATACGTGTGTGTATGAATGTTATAATTTATATATATATATGTGTGTGTGTGTGTGTGTGTGTGTGTGTGTGTGTGTGTGTGTGTGTGTGTGTATAAATATATATTACTAAAGAGAAAAAGAAAGATATATAAACTACACACACACACACACACACACACACACACCATTCATACATAACCTGTAACCTGCATTCAAGCATTCAAGAATTCACAAATATATGCACATAATAAAGATGAACTGCAACATTTTTACAACATCTACTTACTTGAACGGCATTTTTAAGGCAATTTTGAAAATAAGGCATACATTTGTGTTTTTACAATTTTATATTTGCACGCTGAATTGACAATGATGGTAGCTAAAGCTTGAATGAATAGATAGACGAACTGTTCAATATTCTGTTATATTAAAAATACACATATATATATATATATATATATATATATATATATATATATATATATATATATATATATATATATATATATATATGATTTATTTTTTGATTCCTCCATTTGTGATGATCAGATAAACACATGTATATTCTCAAATGCTACTGGAATGCACTGGGGTGTCTGCACTGGGGTGTGACGCTACAACACACCAGCCCAGACTCCTCCCCAACCAGTATGAAAACTACTGAAAGAGTAATAAGATTTCATATGTGAACATATACATGTATATGTGTATAATGTATGTATGTATTTATTATCGTTTAAGGCATCTTTATCCAAAACTGTATTTTTGGTACTGTAACTTTACAACTGATAATATTAAAACCAGCATCTTAATACAATATTTTTATTTGATTATAGACTTTTAAAAACATTTTTTAAACAAGTTCAATGGAAAATTATAATCTAAAGAATTTCTGATAGTCTAGTTGTGTATTTATATTTACCAGTTAATAACAGCACATAGTTCCAGTTCAGATTGTTATAACTGACTCCGTGTTTTCATATGTCTTGTGTGCCATACAACAGTAACAAAATGACCAAACACTAAAGGCTGTTTAAATGCATTTCACAGCCGATCTTAGCAGATGATCCCATGGCTGTATTCAAATGATCCCGCTCACATTTGGGATTCTGTTTTTGTGCCTTTAACTTTGCCTTCAGAGACCAAATCTGTTAATTAGACAGTGTGTTTTTAGAAAGGCTCTTAATACTGCAGAGTTCTTGACATGAACTCCTTCCACAGACCATGCATTTTTGATTACGATAATCCCTAATTATTTTAATGCCTCAAATCTTTTGTAAACTGGTGGTTTATGTGAAATAATTAATAACAGGAGTAATATGAGGGCCTGCAGTCTACTATAACAATAAAATGAGAGGTTAGCTTAGACTGTTATAGCAGATTGTTGCATCACCCTGTTGCTTTCCAAATATTTGCCAGAGCACTAGGGGCGATTCATTCATCTTAAGGTTGATAATGTGATTACATCTTGCAATGAGACTCCTGTTCCCTGATTCCCTTACAAATCTAAAACACAACAAAGTCAACACACCACTGTGAACACAGACTAGTACACTTAAACAGCATCTGTATCATTTGAGCTCTGGTGCCAGTTTGTGTCAAAAAGCTTCAGGTACGAGCAAAGGCAGGTTTAGTGATTTTGGGGAAAGTGAAAGACACAAGTGCATCGACCCCCCCCCAACCACAAGTATTCACCTCCGTGCTCACCTGCCCAACCTGCTGTGAGGTGGGGTGTGTCTGTCAAAGTTATCGAGTAACTCTTAGAGCCAGGAGAGGACACGATCTGACCGTTTTGTTGCTGTTAGTATGTCCTGTTTGCAGGAATGGCGGCTCTCCTGTATGCAGTGACACGTTCTGTTTCTTCCTTCTCTGTTTCACTCTTTTTACAAATGTAACTTTTTTACATTTCTCTCTCAGCACTCAGGGAATCGCACTAAAGCAAATCCACGCTGTAGCTATCACATGACGGCCTGCAGTGGTCTGTATTCACACCGTGGCGTTATTAGATAAAAACACGCCATGACACCTGTGATCTGGTGGTGCTGCAGTATGATTACTAAACATAACTGCTACACTAGCAGATAATAAACGCCACTGAAGACCTTCACATATATTATATATGTATCAATTATTTAGCATTGATACATACAATCTCATTTGTATTTGATCTTTGGCTCCTGGGGCCCTTAAACAACTACTTAACTTTGGTAGTGCAAACCCTGAGCCTGTGTGTGAGTAGAAGCCCTGATGCTTCATCAGAAAGTCTGGTTTGATTGGTGTTGGTCTGCACCCCGTGTTGAGTGTAGTATTGTTCATACGGTAGATCACGTCTCCAGATGCTAACACAAGCATTTGTTTAGCTAGGAACACAAGGATGTCTGGTTAGACCTGCTTACACTGACCCGTCCTACAGCCTGACATAGCTGCGTTTCTCACTCAACCTTTGGCAGTGAACACCACAGTTCTGGTGGCCCTAGGGGTCTAGTGCATTCCACAGAGAGTGAAACGGGCCATCCCTAGGGGCCCTCTTAAGACCCGTCTACAGTGATGCAGAGAGACGTCCCCTCCCTACGCAGTCATCATTATCACACGTAGGTGCACCCTTTCTCCTCCTCTGCTCATCCCCTTTTCTCTTTTTTTCCCCCTGTATGCTGTTGTTCTCATCTCGAGAGAATTCTCAGGCAGCTACAATGCCTCCCAGGCAGACCCGGTCCTGGGGGGCACTACGGTTGGAACGCAAAAGGCCCATCACCACCCGGCTCAGTACAGGAGAGCCCTTCTGCGGCTCAAAGAAGCATTGGGTGAGGTTGTGGAGGGCTCCAGGAGTGGGGGGGCTTTGGACAAGGCAAATAGATGCACTTGGTAGGGAGAAGAGCGTCTTCGCTCTTAATTGGGGAGGGGGGGGTGTGCTCTGGCACCACAGCGAGCTGCTGGGGGGGGGGGGCTCGGACGCATCCCCACAATGCAAGGTAATTGGGATTTCTACCTTGGTGAAAGCTGCTAATTTTCCATAGGAAGTGTGAACAGGAGCTTTGTCCGGCATGTTTTCCTTGTTCCTTGCGAAGGGAGTTAGAGGAGTGTAGAATGAGGCCAGTACCTGAGAGAAGGAGAGACCCCGTAATGAACCACTTCACATGGTGGTTTATGGGGGTGGAGAAGGGGGAGGTGGGGGGGGGGGGGGGGGGGGGGGGGGGGGGGGGGGGGGGGGGGGGGGGGCGGAGAAAGGCTGTAGGAAAAAGGAATCCTAATTTTGTGGCCTGAGAAAGGCTGGGGGCACAAAAGGTCTTGTTTAAGGACGCTATTAAGAGTATTCTTCAGACCAGCCTCAGTCTTCTGCAGCAATGGGCCACTTAGCACAAGTGTACCAATCTCAGTCCCTAATGGAAACAAGCCGATGCAATCTGTCAATGTTTACCATTATGGATTTCATGTTCCAAATCCCATATGCAAGGCCTCCATGTCAGCAGAGGCCCGAAGATATTGTCTGTGCTTCAGATCAGTTTGCTAACACGGTCACAAAACATCCGAAAGCCTGAGTTGGTGGAATGTATAGGGCATTTTTTTTTGTCCAGCCGATCACTTGAGATTGTTGTTAACGCTTCAGACAACAATTGCAGGCCAAATTCACTGACATATACTGTAAAGTGAATATCAGTATGAGGTCCTTGACTAACTAACTAACTAACAAATAAATAAATAATAAATAATTTACAGACAACAGATTTGAAAACACTGAATTAAGATCTATAACTACATGAATCTCTCACCTTTAAAGACACAAAGCATCCTGAAGACAGCATGAAATACGCTTCCATGCAATTTTCGCCCAAGGATCTGTTGAACCTCTGGCTGCCAGGAATGCGGGGCAGATGGTTCTTTAAACGCGGACAAGACGGCGCATTTGGACCCAGCACACGGTGGGGAGACACTTCCCTTCCTTCTCCAACACAGAGGGCAACAATTAAAAGAAACCCAGTTCCGTTCCTTTCTCCACTTCCCCCTTTAAGTCCAGCACTGGGGAACAATAGCCCCCTTTCCCCGTGCCCTGGGCCTGCCTGCCCCCCTGCAGGTCTACGTCGGGTACAAGGGCTTCCTAGAAGTTATCCCACTTCCGGCAGGCTTTGTGCCCTGGTGGCCTGGCTCCAAATGCCTCCGGGAGATATTGTAGTGGCTGGTGGCCTGCGGTTCCTGGCGGTATTGTGCAGGCCGCTCTTTCAGACAGACAAAAAAAAAAAAAAAACCTCCAGCCAAGTTCTGATTGGGCCGCCCGCACTGCGGGGATCGAGCCCAGGGGAGGCATCTTCAGCGGGGCTGCACAATTATCTATTATTGCTGAGGTGGATGTATTTAAATAACTAAATGAATTGTAACCTAATGTGAGATAGAGGAAGTCCCCCTTGAGAAATTTTCTAAAAGAGCAGGAAAAGATGAGAGCTCCATTTTTTAAGAGAAAGAAATACAATTTTGGAATGAGATGAATCTATTATTGGAAAAAAAAAACCCCCGCAAAGACTGACATAAGGGGTGTTTTGAAGACGTAAAACACACTATGACATTTCTGTGATAATAGAAATCAAGCTTATAGGCACACGGGCTACAAGACCATACAAGAACATTACAACGCTGGATATAATTGTTCTTAATAAGAAATGTTACCGTGTACAATAGAAGTCAGTGATATGACTGCGTATTTCACTAGGGGGGGTTTGGTGACTGCACTGTCTTACAGGGAGAAACAGAGACAGAGACACAGACAAGCAGGCAGACTGTGTCATGGTTCCATTAGAGTTACTTTACTGTAAGCGGGGACACTCCTCTGCTGTCGAGGCTGCTGTCACCATGCAGACACCAAAATGACAAGCACTCCAAAGAGGACACGAGGGACAACTGTGAAAGTGTCATCTTTTCTTCTTTCACTCGCAACGTCTTGTTCGATAAAGGAGCAGCAGAGGTAACAAAAGGAACAATGAGGAGAGGGGAGAGAGAAAAGAGAGGTAGAGAAGAGAGACAGAAAGAAGATAGAGAGAGAAACCACACCAAACGCTAGCGAGACTCCGCGCTGACATCTGAATTACATTTTAGGGCATGTGGAGAGAAAGAAAGAGAGAAATAACTACGTCTCAAATGTTTATTTAACTCTGGCTTTGTCTTGTCACTCAAAAGCCCGGAGTAGCAGCCGAAATGGGTCCGTATACATTCAGAGACACGCAGATAACTGACAGACCATGAGGACATATTGCAGGCTCAGGAGTCAAAGTGGCACGGCTGACATTTATATCATTTAACTTCACTGACATTTTACCCCACTGCTCCAAATATATGCTACTATCTTTCATACGCCATACCACATCTCTCACTGCACGGGGAGACGTGTCAGAAAGGACATTTGTAGTATATATATATATGACAGGAATATAAAGATGTCTGTTGGATTATGTCAGCACATGTCATAGAACACATGTGATGGTGAATTATACACAGCCCTCACGAGTCTAAAAATGTACAGAACAGCAGAATGATCGGAGTCGTGCACACTCAACGCTTCGCAAGCACTTCTACGAAATACGTTTTGTATTGAGTTTACCTTTTCAACTCCACTATTTCAATGCACTATTTTCATTCTCCGTATGATATTAAATGGATGGCCAGAAGAAAGAGTCGGCAACAGAAAGGCCATTTAGCTCAAAGCTTTCATCAGATTTCCACTCAGCTTCACAGCCGGGATAAAAAAAAAAAAACCTACAAAATGAATGAAATTACAATGATAAATAAAATTCAATCTAAAAAGCAATGGGACGGGGTAGTAAATCTTGTGACATTTTTCTGTTGGGAAGCTGAGAAGATGGTAAAACAATGGAATAATTGATGGCTATCATAGCCAGGTACCCTGCCGTGCCTGCCTCTCTCTGCTGGGGGAGTTTGGCGGCCCTGGCGTGAGTGTGTGGAGGAGAACCGGCAGTCTGGTTCAAGTGGCACGTTTGGAGGCACTGCAACAGCGCACAGCAGGCCCAAATTATCCATGACAAAAAAAACAGCCTTATGAGACAGGTATGCTGATTGTCTCCTTAACCCCCTAGCGCACGCACACACACACGCACACACACGGCAAAGAAACAGACACAACATCTGACATCTCACCCCCCACACAACCTCATTACAACCTTTCAACAAAGGTTAGCACCTGAAGGCACTCTTACTGTGCTTTGATGGCTTCGGGTCTAAAAATGTCAGTCAGACAGCCCCTCGTGTCAGCGCCGTCTCCGGCACACACACGCTCCCACCGTGCACCGCAGCGTTCTCCGGCTCCCACACTTATTTGGGAGTAATTTTATGTGCCAGTGTGGCACATAATACACTTTTAATGGACAGCTAATTCTCTGCCATTAATTTGTCAACATGATTACTGGATCCGCCGTCTCAGTGCGGGCGAAGTCGGGGCTCTTTTTAAGTACATACAAGACGTTAATGTGTTTCTATTCAGGTTTACATCAAGGGACGTCAGAGATTTACATAATGCGGCCATTGAGGTCTATGACAGCCAGCTTCTCTCCCGAGCGCGTTTTTTTCCTGACTTGATTCCTCCGTACAAAAGACCTCAGCATTCTCGAGCTTGTTTCAGCGTAGAAACTGCCATTTCTCTGAGCTGAGGACGTGACCGCAGACGCAGGGAAAGGGGGTGTTGTGGCAGGCGGGTGGAGGTGGGTCGGGCGGGTGGAGGTGGGTGTAGAACAGAAGGAGTCGTCTGTTTAGTTACACTGAAGAAGGACAGTGGGTTGTTGTGCTGTTTTAACATTTCCTAGTGGAGCATTTACAGAAGCAATGGTATTGTGGAGATTTCTGGGTAATTCTGCTCAGGCTAATGCAGGAAGCACCCTGAGAGGTCCTGCGTTTGCCTTTCTTGCGTTTGACGCCAGTTGTCCTTTTAATCTCTCTTTTACAGCCACAACAAAGAGCATTCAGATGTCCTCAAGTTCTCATCATGGTTGAGATGTTTGTCTCAACCAGTAGCAGAAACCTTGCGTTCGGTTTTCCACCCAACATCACGAGTTTAAAATGACCCCGAGTCTACTCCACAAAAAGTCTTTCAAAACTCTACACAGGAGGTTGAAGAGGTAGGCAGGACCTGGAGTTGGGTCATGGCTAAGTCGACAGCCAGGCACAAACAGACAAACCCATCCCAGGAAACACGACTCCCTCGTGGCAGGAAGGACTCGGGGTGGAAGGTCAGACTAAGCCCCTCCCACTCTGGGTTCTGGAGAGAATACACACACCATTGTGACTGAACACTTCCTGTCTTGAGCTTTCTTTAATGTACTATAAAAATGAGGATGATGAAAAAAAGAAATCAATGTCTACCCCTGTCCTGCTACTTTGATGTAAGACTATAAGAAGCTTGAAAACCTTTGTTTATTATAGATGTTACATAAGCCATTTTGCGGGCATTACAACAAAAATATAGAAATAAGTCATACTGACATAGAAATATGTTTTTATTATAATAATTTTTCATTATAATATAATGCTAATTACCATATCATGCCTTCAATTATAAACTTTTTTATTATTGAATTTCTTTTTAAAATAATCTGCTATTTTAACATTTAGTTTAGATATAAAAACAATTCATAGAAATAGGTACAGAAAACACCTTTGATTTCAGCTTTTAGGGTAAACTGGTAAATTGTGAGACTGTGTGATTTTAATGTGGATTAACTAAAAATTCAAAGCAGGAACACTCAGTTGAAAGACTATCACACGTGCACAGCAATATTGGGTCAGCACACCTCCTGTTGTGGTTTTAAACTATTTTTTTTGCAGATTCTTTCAACACCTATGAGCATACGCAGGTTTACATAACAGATAGTGAGCAAGCAGGCTTAGGCGTTCATGTATTTATAACAACAAAAGCTAAATACTCATTGCTTCTTTTAATCCTTCACAATTGGCCTTTACTTCAAAACTGATTATTTATGTGAACAATTTAAATTTATGGAAATGAGGAATAATCTTGTGTGTTGCCCTAAACTTGCAGCACAGAGACGAGTTCTGCCACTGAGATGAAGGATTACGTTCCTGCAGCGTTCGTGGCTGGTGGTACAAGCTGCCTGAACTACATGTTTGGTATTTTCCTTAAAGAATTTCAGGGTCAGTGCCACTGGCTAAGATCTACACACTCCATACAGTTCAGAAACAGCAGTGTGTAACCAATAGCACCGAGGCCACTCTTGTCTTAAGGAATAGCTTCACAAAGTTAGTGCATAAAACGTAAGACATCCACAATGTTCTGATGTTACTTGTTGAACAAATGAACAAATACAAGTTACAAAAATACAAAGTTTACAACTGAGAAATGTTATAAGCCCAGCCCAAATATAGCATTGATTGTGTGTGTGTGTGTGAGAGAGAGAGAGAGAGAGAGAGAGAGAGAGAGAGAGAGAGAGCGAGAGAGAGGGAGGGGGGTTCAGCTCTGAACAGTAATACAGTAATTTAGGCCTTTATTTTAGCTGTTTTGTAACTGGATGACAGAGTACTGTAGACGACGTGCATTAGTTGATTTATCCCCATTTTCTTACTAATTCAAATTGTGAAATATGTAAACACGGTAAAGTTATTTTAAGCGTAGCATTATGTGCCTGAATCTTGCGTTGTGTTTAAACTGAGCGCCTTTCATTCACATTAAGACTCGTTCCTCTACCCATCCCCGCCTGTCTGGATAAGAGTCCAGCTAAGTTCAGTGCATCACCAGGTCCGTGTACTGTCAACCAAATCTGCGCGTCCGCCACAAATACACAAAAAAATTAAAACAGGACAAGACACGTAGTGAGAGGTTAGTTATGCAGCGCGTTAATCTGGCTTTGCTTGCTGTGGATTAAGGTAGATTATAGATTACCTGACTGAGGTGTGTTTAATGTTGCTACACTGCATCCGTATTCCTAATGATGCTAATTATCATTGGTCATGTCTGGTTAGTTTATTACTAGGACATATTAACAGCCCAAACACTCAACTATTCTCACATAAGCACACACTCTTATGAGCCTACACTGTCTTTATAGGTTTTTGACTCCACTATATTTAAAAAGTTGCGTGCAGAGCTGAGATGAAAACCTAACACCATCTCTCCCAGTTTGGGTAACATCTACCACAACGTTCACAGATGCTAACCACTCGTTAAATAACGAAGTAAAATTAATAAAAACCTACCTCATCACTCAAGATTGAAGTCGTGACAAGTTCGGTGATAATAGAAAACCGACCGTAAATCTTAGAGGTGTTTTGTGTTGATGAGTTGAGACGCGTGCAGACGTTCAACACCAGAGTGGTGTGGCCTTCACCTGCTTAACTACTGGTCTCTTGATTCTTGACTAATGTACCTTTAATTCATACAAAGTGTTTAATCCCCATGTATTGCAAATATATTTTTTTATCCATCCAAAAATACTGTTTATGAAAAAGGAAGACTCGAAAGACATTCCACAATTTTGATGTTAGCCCTAGGCCTACATGCTGTTTGTCTTTTTTATTTATTTTATTTTATTTTGTTTTTATCAGGAATCGTGGAATGTAAAATTGAATATCATTCCCTCACCTTCCCTTTTGTGTAATTCAGAAGGTTGTTGGTGCCGTATCACACTTGCCTTATATAATTGTATATATTATTTAGATTATAGGTTCTAATCTATTTGATTTCCATTTTAACAATTTAAGTAACGTTTTCTGTGGTTTGAAAAAAAAACATCTGAACCAACACTAAAATTAATTTACTTAGATCAGTCTATCTGCTGCAAGTGTGAACACATTTCAAACAGGCCAGGGTTATGAAGCTCACTTCATGCACAATAGCACTTCACACATTTCTATTACAAGATCATGTAAAACGAGTGTTTATGCCATGCATGTTTTCTGGAGGACAAATGTTACTTGCACGATTGGCTAAAGCTTTAGCTTCCCTCATACTGACAGTGACGTGTTATCAATTATAGAAACTGTGGAATCCTAATTAACAGCATCAAACAGTTAAGTAACAATTAATATGAGCAGACCACTGTACAGGCTGCACATAGTGTAGAATGAAATGGATTTTTTTTTATCCAGGCTAAAGGCACAAAGCTTGGTGTAATCTACACTAAGAAAAGCTACAAGCAGGAATTTTCATGTCAGACACAGCTCACAGCAACACTATGAGCTGGGGCGAACTGATCTCTGTATACACAGTCAATACCACCAGCCGGGCCTTGTGAGTGTGTCCATGAGAGAGGGACAGAAGGTAAAAGTGAGAGTTGATGGCGGTGCACATCGCAGTCTCGTTGACCTTCAGAAAAAGAAGCTGACCCTCTTAGTGCTTGGCAGTCCACTTGTGAGAGGAAGAGGCTTGTTGACCAATCACAGCGCTTGAAAAGGATGAGAGCCTTGGGGCCATTCACATGGTCGCTCTGACGACCAAGAGAAGCCAAGGGGACTCAGAACCGCTAGTTCGTATGCAGGCTACACCGTGATGGCCTGGGCACCTATGACACACACACACGTCCTGTTTAATTGTTTGGTACAGCACAAAGGAACTAATTTCTAAATTGTTGAAATCATACCAGGCAGGAGTGGGCTGTTTTTCACAGTATCCCTCCCTGATTACTGTGGCTGAATGCAGAATCAACATTATGAGTAACCAATCAACAAAAATAAATGCTTTCACTTCTGGAGTCCTACAGCCTCTTGAGCCGTTTGGCTCGCTCACAAAAAGCTTAATGTCAGATGCATGTGGAATAGAGTCAGTCAGTCTGATGGAGAGCTAGCGCGCTAAGAGCCCCTTTATCTGATCAACATTCCCAAGGCCCTCATTCCAAAGGGAGTCATTAGCTGGTGTTGGGAAGACACTTAGCTAGACTGCAGTATTTAAATACCAGAGCAGAAAATGTCTATGCAGTCAAAGTAATTAAATTTCAAAACCATCCCTACTCTAAAATGACAATAATCTCTCATTAACACGTTGTACATTTTAAAAGGGTACATCACCACAGCACAGCAACTGTGCTGCAGCTCATTAACACG
>NC_135225.1:1472873-1518857 GCF_052324685.1 Brachyhypopomus gauderio | reverse complement strand
AGGTGTCCGATTCTCATCTCCGCTGCATGGTGACGACGTCCCCACCCACGTGTCCCCGCCCGCGTGTCCTCCGCCCGCGTGTCCTCCGCCCGCGTGTCCTCCGCCCGCGTGTCCTCCGCCCACCACCGCTGAAGTGAACACACTCCTCCAGGACTCCAGTGACACACAAGCGGAGGTTACGCGGCGCTAAATCCTGGGGAGATTTTTCAGGCCGATGTCTTCACGGCCCGCTGCCCGAGTAAATCCAGCCGCACACACGGGGGACGTTCCTCTGTGGACGTGGCTTTCATTGATGAGAAGACTTCCAACATGACAAGATAAACCCAGGATGTCAAAGCAGTGACGAGATTAAAGATGGTGAACTAGAACACATTAGCATGAAGAGCCATCACGCCTCTGAATATTAAAATCACTCATTATACAGCAGGGGAATTATACGCTGCAAACCATCTGGTCTTCTCAGGGTCTCTCCAGAAATATCCATACTCATCACACCGAGATGAAAATACAGATTTATCAAAGCCAGGCCAACATGATGAGGGCTGATAGCTTTTTCATGATACGAGGTATAGTGATGCTAAGCCATTTTAGTGTGACTCTCAGAAATGTAGTCAGTTAAACTTTGGCTATGGAAGTCAGTCATCATCATTTGCAGTGTCAGTTATTTTTATTATAAATAGTCTGGGTGCAACGGGCGGACTGTACTCAAAGCATCAAATAACAACCATAAGACTAAATGAGCCTCAAATGTCTACCAGCCAATCAGAGGAAGTACAGCCAATCGGAGGAAGTACAGCCAATCAGAGGAAGTACAGCCAATCAGAGGAAGTACAGTCAATCGGAGGAAGTATGCCATCAGCTCGTAGCAGACACAGTTTGTACATAAACGGACACGGACGCTGCTTCTTTCAAACACGGTCAGTTTAATTCAAGCACACTATCCCAGGACGCCGGTGTGCAAGCCGCCTCCCACTTCCTGTTGATGGGCGTTGAGTGACAGTCAGTCATGAGTCTCTGAGACGAAGGGGCTGGATACACACTGGTGCAGTTTGGAAGATGTGATCTGGTTATCAGCAAAGGTGATTTATCTAACGTCTCCCATGCGGTGTTTCACTCCGTCAGAAAGACCTGACGTGGGGGGGGGGGGGGGGGGGGGGGGGCATCATCCCCCTGAATAAGAGACTGATTATACACTATTATATCTGTGGGGAACACAACCTCATGGCCTGATCTGGCCAGCAACTGAGTCTGTACAAACAGAGAGAGAGAATGTGTGACCGAGACAGACACAACACAAGACACAAACCTCGAAACGAACACAAAAGATCATAAAAACAAGACATGGTGGGAGACACAGTCTAGAAGAAACAGCTTAGCCGTTAGCACAGCCGTCTATGTTGGGAGACAGAGGATTCTCTGGACCTTTGATGAGGGACGTGAGGGACACAGCCTCGCAACCTAAGAAAACGAGAAAAGTGCAAACATGGAGATCCAAGCACACACACACACACACACACACACACACACACACACACACACACGCACACACACACACACACACACACACACAAGCGCCACGCAGTGCACAAAATTAGACAGTGGAAAGGAATCACAATGCCAGCTATTCACAGCAAACCGATTCGCCCAAGGCAAATACATAGATTCAGAAAGTGTCAATTTTCTCAGTTGGTTTCGAGAGGTTGCGTTACACACAGCCCCTCAACACGAGGCAGGTCACACACGTGCACACACACACACAAACACATCCACGCCCACCTACACACACGCACACACACCCCCACTGCCACACCTGAGAGATATAGATCCTGTCATTCTCTCCCTCCTCTGCACCTCTCCGGGGGGAAAACGCTCACCCAGCGCAGAATATTAAAAACAAACAAAACAGACAGAATTCACTCCCTGCCTGAATTATAGCCCTGCTGATTACATCTGACCTCTCACCGTTCTGCCATGTGCCAATCACGGAGTACTCCACCCCTCCCTTACACAGCCCCAACACACACACACACACACACACGTGTGTGAGGGGGAGAGATACGGATGTCTTGGCAGATACAGTAAACTTAATTTGGGTCATGGCTAACAACCCCAGTCCTGGTTTGGCCATGAGCAACGCCACCCAACGCAGGTCGGGCCGGACTGCTTCACCCGGTCCTGACTGGCCACACTAAACGTCACCCACACGCTGCAGGCCACCTACCCAACGACAACACCCTGCTAAACTGACGTTTAATTGTTCGTGAGCAGCACAATGTCTGATGTTGCTCCAGGATCTGATCATTCTACTGTCAGACATGCCTGAATATCCCCCCCCCCCCCCCCCGCCCCACAAAGAGCACGACCCAGGAAAATAAATGGGTGTTTAATTGGGCCTAATTTGTCCGGTTCCCCCTCATTAGTACGGTACGTGTGTCAGTCAGGCCCGGGTGCAGAGGTGAGGGGTCAGAGAGAGAGAGGAGAGAGAGAGAGAGCTTCTCTCCGCACTGAGCACTCTCTTCCCAAACAGTCTGTCATTCGCCATGACACCTGGACACAGAGAGCTGCTCTAAGAATGCTGTTATTATCCCGCTCAGATACACTCTCCCTAACGCTCTCCCTCTCTCTCACTGTCTGATGCACGCGCACACACACATCTAGCTTTCCCCCCCCCCACTGGTATGTATGCCTCTTGACCATGCTCTCTCTCACACTTTATCTCTCTCTCACACACACACACACACACACACACACACACACACACACACACACACACACACACAGTCCATTATTTCTCTTCAAAATGCATGGCTGTCTGACCTCTTCCTGTTTCTCAGCGTTCTTCCTCCCACCCAGCGTGTCAGTCACCCCCCGTGCCCCCCCCACCCCAGTTTGCCTCTCTCTCTCTCACTCTCTCTCTCTACTCCCTCCATCACACAAGCTTCCCTGACTCACAGCTCACTGGCTTCAGAAACTTCATCGTATTAACCTGAAAACGACTATTCAATCGAGAACCACTTTCAACATATAAATGAGGATGCAGGTTTGCTTTAAGACGAAACGTGTCTCAGCCTTCAGAGACTTTACATCAAGGTCTGTAAGCCACGCCTTATTGTTAAGGGTCAAGTTGAGGAGAATCCAGGGGGCATCAACTCTGAAGGTAGTAAAGCACTTGATTGATAGCACATGGGATTCATCTCCCCATTCTGTATGACACCTCGGCTGTATGGCTCGCTCATATCCAACAAAAAAATGTGTGTGTGAATATATATGCCCTTACCTGAGCACAGGTGGTTGAGTGCTAGAGGGGTCACAGGCCAGTGAGCCAATCCCAACCGACTGCCAAATCATTAAACACTTGATCTCAGGGCACGCACACACACACACACACACACACACACACACACACACACACACACACACACACTCATTCACACGCATGCATACACGCACACACACACACACACACACACACCTGACACTAAAACAACCTGAGACACAATAACGACTTTATTATTAATTGACTATCCAGCACCTGCAGGTCTTGAGGAGACCAGCCAGGAGACACGCAGTGGGTGTCACTAATGTAGACCACCCTAGCTACTCCACATCTACTCCACCATCTCCTCCTCCAGCTGCTGGCGGCCCACACACTGCTCCAGAACCTCTCACATGCTTAGGTCTGCCCCCACCTGCTTCTCCACCTTTAGCCTCCTTCTCCAGCAGTGCGGGACAGTTCTAAACCTCCACTTACATATCAAAAACACAGAGACTCCTCTGTTGGCTGAGGGGCCATACGCCTCAGTGTCTGAGCGCGGGTGTGTGTAAATGCAGTGTGTGAGCTCATATCCTGTGCTGTAGAATGCACACATGGTAAATTTCTGCCAGGGTGAAGAGTTGCTCCATTAACAAGAAGTCATTTTCTTTTAAGACAATAAGAAACAGAAATATAGGTGTATCTCCTTGATATGATGTGGCATATTCCTGAGTGAAATGGTACCGGCGAGGTAGGGGGTGTCCATCATGATTTCACTGGATCGTGAAAACTATGATGTGATATTATTGGTTATTATCGTATTCCCCACCTCTCAGCATTGGGCCAAGTGGCAAAAAGACAGCAGCCATTAGAGGGGGAGCGATCTCACCCTCGCCCTTTGACCCGAGAACACAGAATAAACAAGAATTTCAAATGATACCGGGTGAACAGTGTTGTATAAAGTATTCGAGACCCATACTTGAGTAAAAGTACAAGTACTCCATCAAAAAATTGACTTGAGTAGAAGTGTTCTTTAAAAACTTTACTTAAGTAGAAGTACAGAAGTATTCAGCAAGTATTGCAAGTAGTTCAGTCTAAAATTTATTACTCAAGTACTGAAAGTAAAAAGTACAAGTATTGTGTTTTGAATTAATTAAAGAAAGCCATCAAAGTTTGATTATCAATTGTTTTTCTATATCACTTACAAATCAAAGATGTCAAAGATCACAAATACAAGTGTTCTGTATGTACTTAAAAAACTGGGGTTAACACTTCGTATACAAAAAACCTAGATAACCTATGTCCCACTACGTCGTAGGTTTGATGCAGAAGTACAAATTCGCCTTAATTTAGCTGAGAAAACGAGGTGTATTTTGGACGTAAAATCTGTCCGTCGGATTCTAAGGGTGAGCTTACTGCCCTGCGTTTACCCCCAATAAATGCCCTTACCCTATAAAAACACTACACTATAAAATGGGCACATGATTAGTCAGCACGTCGCCTTTATTGCCAGCTAATGTTAAGTGAATTCTGCAGCACGCCATGAACATAATTAGGTTAGTTAGCTAAGATATCTAACCTAACTAGTGCTTACTGCGCTCTTCTGCTGTTACCAAACACGGTATCATCTCTTTTAATGAGATAAAAAGCGAATTATTTGGAATAATTTCGAGTATATGTGCATTTGTATAAATATGTAAATTAAGCTGAAGGTGTTGGAAAATACTGAAAATGGACCTTCAAAGTGCCGTACAAGTGCATGAATCCCACCTTGTAACTTCACACGCACAAAAATCGAGAGGTGCACGACCTCGCGACGCGACCCGCGCGTGGCCAACACGCATGGGCGGAGCCAACGCGCATGGGCGGAGCCAACACGATTGCGTCATTTTTGCCGTGCGGACCCTTGCAGTAGTCACGACGTGTCAAGTGATCCTAGATTGTGAAGATCAAGTGTTGAGTGAAGGCAGCAGCAGAGTAAACGAGACGCGACCGGGGCATGCGCAGTTTTCATAAGACAGCCTGATTGCTTGACCCGGTGACAGCGCCAGCTAACATGTATATAATTGTTACTGTGCGTTCACACCGAAAGCGACGAGAGCGACACGGCGACCGGAAGTCATTCATTTTCAATGAGAGTGAGCGACACCCAGCGACGCGAACAAGGTCAGCTTGGCTCAACTTTATGCAAATGAGCAGTGACGCGCGGCGGCGACTACCAATCAGAAAGTATGTTTGCACCCTCCTCCGAAACCGCACCTCTGACTTTGGTTCCTACTGATTATTTGTTCCGATTGCAAAATGGAGGAGAGATTAATAGTGGCTGTCTCTGGATGTCCCGCACTTTACGATGCTTATTTTTGGAGGGAATACTGTTCATTTGTTAAAAAACATCTGCAATAAATTAGCGTTTACCCTATTATTGGTTATGATATTTTTAATTCCTGTTTGATCTTCGGGTCTGGGGTAAAAAGTAAAAAAATTACATAAATATTTTAGGTTTAAATACTATATGTGTTTTATACACACACTATGTTTTATACAAGCACTCCTTTATAATCGTGTGTCCTGTAATCAATAGATTAAAATAAATACTGCGTCCTGCTTTAAAAACGTGATTTGCATATCTGTCACGTGCTACATGCAGGCGATGTTGGACACGCCCCCACGCGACGCGATGCTGGCGCGGCGACGGAGAGCGATTTTATCGCTTTCGGTGTGAACGCACAGTAACGAGTAACTATACAGCATGTAAAAAATATATCAGAGTAAAAGTATTAAACTGATGGAAAATATGTAGTGAAGTAAAAGTGGAAGTAGGAGAAAAAAATAATACTCCAGTAAAGTACAGATACAGTATTTTAGTACTTAAGTACAGTAGTGAAGTAGTTCTACTTCGTTACTATACATCTCTGCCGATGAATCATGCACAATTAACAGCCAAGTGTCTATTAAAATGCCTTTTAAAATAAGTTCTAAATGAATCTCTAGCCAAGACGAGACATGCAAAGACCCTTCAAAGGTTGAAGATGGCTGTTCACCTGACCCCAAGCCTGCTCCAACATCCTGAGTGTGTTTCATGTGTTGGTTGATGTGCCTGTCTGTCTCACCCGCGGCTCTCTCTGCTAGCTGGCCCGGTCTCTGCCTGCAGTGCTGCAGTGTGTATGCAGGTCTTACTACCAGCACAGCTGGAAGGCTTTTAGAAAGAGTGGGAGCCAAAATGCAGCCGTCTGGAGCTGAGAGAGACAGACGAGATCTGTCCATCACCAGTGGCTGGAGTTCTGGCTCTGATTCTCACACACACACACAGACCTACCCATGAGATGGTGACTAGTCAAGTTTCTATTTATGTTCATTTATTTGTCAAGGACAATGCATGTTATTCAACATAATATAAACGTTCCACTGTTAGCCTACTGGCTAATTTTCAATTATAGTCCACAGGGCCATATTTTATAGTCAATATGACAAACTACACTAGCAGTAAAACAATTTATACACAAACCCAGTTTAAAAATAATTTTATACACAGGCGAGCATACAGTAATCCTGGCTGGCCTTTAATATTATGTCTCTTACACACTTTCACTTCTGAGGGTTTCATAGCTGTTTAAAATAGCTGCAATTACACTATAGCTTTCTACATGAAGGTTATAGGTGGAATAGACATAGGAATTTTAAAATGGCCCCAAGTCATCAGGACCTCTTCCTATAGCAGTGTGTGTGTGTGTGTGTGTGTATGTGTGTGTGTGTGTACATGTGTGCGTGTGTGTGTGCGTGTGTAAGTGATTCCCAGTTGTTAGCACTCAGAGGTGAGTTTTTAATAGCACACAGGGATGTAAACACATCATTAGCTGCGTAATGAAGGCAGTGAGACAGGAATAGGGGTGAGACAGCACGCCCAGCCCGGTGCTACAAGGACCCCAGTGCAACCTGGGTAGTTTAGGGACACACTGGCTCCTACAGTAGCCCTCTCACCCCCTGTACTGGGACATTTCACCCAGCGGCAGGGCAGGGCGTGCTGAAGGAGGCGGTGTGTGGGCGGGGCATGGGCGGGGCATGGGCGGGGCTCCACGGGGTTCTGCCTCCATGTCCCAAGTCCCCAGCACAGCAGGGCCTGACACATCCGACTACGTGAAAGCACAGGATGACGAAACACGGTTGCACTACGCACTACGCTACACGAGGTTGAATTACATTTTGCGATGGTCTGCGAGGTTTGCACACGTTAAATAATGTTTTCATTGGTATGATTGCATTCTGAGAACACGCGAGTCATCCGTCACTCTTGCCCAAGGCCTCGTACTCACGTAGCACGTTACCGTCGTGTTAACGTAACGCCGAATCAGACGTCCGGTCTGCACAAAATGAAGATTAAATGACACAAGTGCGTTAGGAGACGCCGTCCACAGCCGAAGCCCAAACGCAGAACGAGTCTCGACAGGTGCAGAGAAGCAGCAGACACACGAGCCTCTAGAAGCTTCCAGTCGTGCTCCTCCCCGTACGCACACAAACACGACGGCGTCTGCACACACATCTACACGCTCGCCCGAGCACCGTCACCCCAACGCCTCCTGCAAGGCGGGACGATAAGGTGCACCGTCTGCAGAATCCCAAGTGGCAGACGGTGTGTGTGTGTGGGATGGTGACACAAAGTTGTACCTCCAGCGGGGGGGGGGGGGGGGGGGGGGGCCCAGCAACCTTCATCACACCTCTGCCTCAAGACCAGCTAAGCAATGGTGGGCAATTATGGCCATATGAATAGAAGTGGTACAGCTTTGGCAAATGGGTCTCCAGGGGCCACGGGCACGTCCAGCGGGGGCCAGCCGCAGAATGGACCGGTTCTTTCCCTACAACTGCTCATTTCGCCCAGAGAAAAGAGTGTGTGGAGACAGCGCGGGAGGAAGAGCACACACACGCTCCCCAATCTCAGAGCATGAAAACAGCCCAATCAGGACTGGAGATGGAGGTGGTGGTGCGGAGGCAGGCAGGGTCACACACACACACACACACAGAAAACGTTTCAGTCTTCTATTGTACCCTCAGAAATAGGCAGGCACCAGGCAGCTGTATGACAGACATACTCCACCTGTGGAGATGAGCGTAGACCGGCACTGCATCATGCAAGTGTATACACACACACACACACACACACACACACACATGGATGTGCACACACAGAAGTGGCCACACCACATCATTGCACATGCCCACACAGAGTTTAGCATACATGCCAAACACAAAGGGAAAACACAACCACTGAAAGTGTGAACTAGAGGGTGCACACTCCTACACTCCTCTCACTCCTCTCACTCCTACACTCCTCTCACTCACCTCTCCAGCGTTTGTACTGGCCACCAGCACCTCAGATCCATCACACTGGCCTTCACCTTCACAGGAACACAACACTGGTCTCCATGACATGGGCGTGTTTCATCCTGCCCCGCCCTAGCCCCGCCCTAGCCCCGCCTCCTACCAGGAGAACAAACGCAGCATTTGCTGCCCCGGTGTGCTGTGCACCCCCCCGGCCGTGTGAAGTCCTACGTGTAACGCCTTTGGCGTTCTGATCCGACAGCCTGGCGGTAACGTCTCCGGCACGCCCGCGTGGTGACCCGCAGGTGCGCCGCTGTGCCGTTAAAGGCCGCGTCTGCCCCCCTCGTCCTCCGGTCCGGCTCCCATTTTGAGTCATTTCTGAGTCTTTGTTCTAGTGGCTGAAATGAAGACGAGCGTGACGAGATGGCTCTCTGGAGCGGTGTGTGGACTGAGCTAGCGCATCGTAGCCGCTCTGCTGTTCGCCGTGTCTGAGATGGGCATCACACACACACACACACACACACACACACACACACACACACAACGGACGGTCATTTGAAGGCTTAAAAGAGTGAAGCTTACAGTCTCTCCTCCATGCAGTGTGCAGAGAGACGACACCATACGGAGTGACTTGTGTATGTGGAGCTCTAGAAGAATGAAAAAAAGAAGCTTGTGCTCCTGGTATTGTCCTGAAAGCGTCCCTCGGGTGAGGCTAATCGCTTACAAACGCCAAGGCATTGTGCTGTAGCCAACGTTAAAGACTGGAGGTCAAAGGTCACACTATGACTACTCCTTTGTTTTGTGTTGAGGACGAGCCTTTATGTTTCATTACGTGTTGCTATGTCACATAAGTACAATCGTTGCTGCATGTGTATGGCAGGTGGACACCTGTGTAAAGTGACCAGACAACCTGAACATGAATTACATGCAAACTGAATACGGCCTGGACACTGAACATAGGGGTTAATTCAGGCGATTAGCGTTCTGCTAACACACTGAACATGTGGCAGAGTGGCGTGTTGGGGGTGTTGGGGGTGTTGGGGTGTTGTTCTGAACTGCTGCGTGTCAGTTCCTGCTTCCAGTCCTTTGTTACGATCGTATGAGAACGCAACGAATCCACGATAATGAAATGATGGAAGACAAATCTTGTTAAAACATTTAAACCACTTAAAAAACCCTGTATAAATGTGATAATATTGTCATTGATATTAACTGACGCCAAGACATCACGCATTAAAGGAGAAGTTCAGTAGTCTCGCCTCTCGCTGGTGAAAACAAACCCTCTCACATTTGTTAACGTCCTGGTTGTAGTTTAGAGCAATTGTGATTCCCGGTAATTACAAACTGATGACGGCTAAATCTTGTTAAAAAATGAAAGACACAAAAGACGTGGTTTTAATTTAAACTTAATTATATTGTCATCTATATTATCTGACTCCAAGGCATAATGCATTAAAAGAAAAATAAGAATTCAGATGAAAATAGATATGTGGTTTGTGCTCCACTGGTATTTAGGGCTATGGTGTGAAAATTTGGCCATAGTGTGAAAACGGTTTCATAATTGGAACGATTCTGAAATGTGTAAACGTGGTATATTTTTAACAGCACCTTCTCTAATTCACATGCACTTAGTAATACTACCCAAACACTTACATTTTGCACCAAAATTTGCACAAAAGTCTGCAGAGCCCTGGTCAAAACTCATCAAGAGATTATAATTCCTCTCCAGCTGTGCAATCATCATTGAAAGGTGCTGAGCATAATTTGGGTGGATTAGGAGATTAGCGCACTATTGTAGCAGCTTTTTGTGGTCTTTCTGACAGGCCTTGTCTGATATAACCCCACTGATGAAATGCTTTGTCTCTGCTGAGTGCCAGTCATTGTTGCTGCACTTGGCTGGTCCGTTTTGGGGGGGGGGGGGGGGGGGGGGGGGGGGGAGCTAGCGTGGGGGGGGCATTCACATTTCACAGCATATCTTCTGATTTACTCAGTGTTGTATTATTTCATTAATTTGTCTCAGCTAATGCACAGGGACTTAACACCCCCCCCCATTACCCCCCCGCCCCCCCCGTCAGAGCGAGAGAATTATTCTGTCAGGAGAATGGAAGAGAGACTTTTTTTTTTACCCACATTCTTTTTTTCCATTTAAAATTACATATGCGCGTGCGCGCACACACACACACACACACACACACACACACACACACACACGCACGCACGCGCACGCACACACGCACACACACACACACACACACACGCGCACGCACACCGGCTTGTGCCGTGATCCACGCATGATTAATGACGACACACTTGTGGCTGTATAGCACACCTGTTCTAAACCCTAAGGTCACCCACAGTTAAAGCCCGTTACCGCGTCCCACAGGCAGGACGAGAGTCTCTTATGTGCTGGTTGGATTTGTTCAGAAAAGTCACTATAGTCAACTGTCACTACCTGTACAGGCTACACGCTGATGTAAATATTTATATCCAGCTATACACCGAGCGCTCCACTGATTAACACTGATGCTGCCAATAAGAAGACTTGGGTCTAAAAGGCCCTGTAAACATTTAGATTTATTAGCCTCACAGTTAAGATGTTATTACAGCAGCATGAATCTCTGAACCACCAGATCTCACCAGGACACACAGCAGTAGGTAAAGTTGACCGTTGTTTGATTGGTGCTTCATGTTTTAGTGAAGAGTTCACTACAGGTGAGTCTCCACTTACCCCAATACCCCTACCGCTGCTGGGAGGGCCCCTCCTGCCCCTCCTGGTGGTACCGCCCTGGTGCCATGGCCCTCCCAGGCTGAGGGAGTGTCCCAGTGGCCTGGCCGTCCAGGTGTGGTAGGCAGGGACAAGGTGCACCTGGCGGCTGACGTGGGGGCTAAGTGAGTCTGGTTGCCTTAAATGGTGGGCAGGAACAGCCCACATGTCTGGTGCACTATTGCCCCCCCTGCTGGACGGCTTCGGTCTCGGCGGCCTCAACAGCAGGCAGCTGTGAACTGACTCAGGTGTAAGAATGGAGTCGTGGGAGTGTGTGTGTGTGTGTGTGTGTGTGTGTGTGCCTGCCCTAATCCCACCTCCACTCCACACACCTCCAGGGAAATCTTACTTCAATTCAGCAAGGTTAAATTAAAAGGAAACGCAGTACGTCCTCGTCAACTCCGCACCCTCTTAGAGACCAAACTAATACATTTGCGGTCAGTCGGTTGTTGCCTAATTGACTGTGTCTTGCACACAAAGAGGCAGCTGGTGTGGGCCGCCCCCGGGAGCTAGGAGCTCCCCCTCCCGCACACACGTGTGTGGGGCCTGCAGGAAGAGACCTTTAAACTAACGCCACACCTTGTGCTCGACACAGAAGTCTGGCACTGTCTGAAATCTATACTTGTTAACCACATGCTAAGATAACCAAGCTTTTCCTAAAGCTTCTGGGTAAACAGTTCCTGTTCCAGCGGTCCAATCAGAGGACGGTGTCCATGGGGCTCTGCGCTCTAGCTGGGCTCTAGTGTTCTACCCAGCTGAAAGCAAACAAAAGGGCTAAATTAACACAGTCCACACACCAGTCCGCTCTCCTGCTGGCGGCTGGTGAATTTGGTCCGCCGGTTGGTTTGCGGCCGTGAGTCTCCAGGGCGGCCGCTCTCCACGAACTGCAAACGTCAGAGCAACTTGCGAAAATGAGGCGGATGTGTGTGAGCGGCGTGTCAGAGGAGAACGCTTGAGGCCTCTACGGGAGTCGAGAGGGTGAGTGAGAGAGTGAGAGTGTGAGAGGGAGTGTGCGAGTATGAGAGAGTGAGAGAGTGTGAGAGTGAGAGAGAGAGGGAGAGTGAGAGTGTGAGAGAGGGAGGGAGAGAGTGAGTGTGAGAGAGAGTGAGAGGGAGTGTGTGAGAGTGAGAGGGAGAGAGAGAGAGAGAGAGAGAGGGGGGGAGTGAGAGAGTGTGAAAGAGTGAGAGTGTGAGAGAGTGTGAGTGAGAGAGAGAGGGAGTGTGCGAGTATGAGAGAGAGTGAGAGGGAGAGTGAGAGGGAGAGAGTGAGAGTGAGAGGGAGAATGAAAGTGAGAGAGTGAGAGGGAGAGTGAGAGCAAGAGAGGTAGAGTGAGAGAGGGAGAGTGAGAGGGAGAGTGAGAGAGGGAGAGTGAGAGAGGGAGAGTGTGTCCATCAGTAAGTCCTCCAACATGAGTGGCCAGGGTGTTTTTTGTGTAGGTTGAGCACTATTGTAAAATGTCATTGATTCAACCCACTTGAAAGCAGCCAGCAGGTCCACTGGCGTTCATATGTAACGCTTAGTGTATGGAGAAGTGGGGCGGGGCAGCGGGGAGAGGGGCGGGGGCAGCGGGGAGAGGGGCGGGGCAGCAAGGAGAGGGGTACCATGTAGGAATAGTGTCCTCTGATTTTCCAAGCATTTCAGCTCATGCTCATAAAAATTAGTTATTTTTTATTAGTTAAGATACCAGCAAAGCAAGATGGAAGTCTGAGACAGTCCCAGTCTCTCCCAGACGCAGCCCTTCATCTGCATGGCCACGCCCCCATGGCTGAAGGAGGGAGGGGCCGGCAGACAGGGCCCTGGCGGGGGGGGGGGGGCTCCTCACACAACAGAAAGCCAATCCCATCAAGCAGTGAGAGAGTCCCCCCCATGCAATTATTCAGTGAGCTAGCCAGGATGACACAGAGAGGGAATGAGAAGAGAGAGCCAGAGAAGCAAGGATTAACTAACACACACACACACACACACACACACACACACACACACACACACACACACACACACACACTGGTAGCACTCTAGAAGTCCGTAGTCATGACTAATTCAAAGCGGTCCCCAGTTCTTGCTTATCTGTGATCTGTTTTTGAAAACAGATGGTAAGAGGAGATCTGGACTCGTGTGTGTGTGTGTGTGTGTGTGTGTGTGTGTGTGTGTGTGTGTGTGTGTGTGTGTGTGTGTGTGTGTGTGTCTCAGCAAGAGAGAGAGCTGTGTTACTGTATACGTGTAGGAGCAAATTGAAAACACTGCCCACTGACTTTAGCCGTGTTCACCAGTACAGCCCACTGCCTTTAGCCGTGTTCACCAGTACAGCCCACTGCCTTTAGGTGTGTTCACCAGTACAGCCCACTGCCTTTAGCCGTGTTCACCAGTACAGCCCACTGCCTTTAGCCGTGTTCACCAGTACAGCCCACTGCCTTTAGGTGTGTTCACCAGTACAGCCCACTGCCTTTAACAGTGTTCACCAGTACAGCCCACTGCCTTTAGGTGTGTTCACCAGTACAGCCCACTGCCTTTAGGTGTGTTCACCAGTACAGCCCACTGCCTTTAGGTGTGTTCACCAGTACAGCCCACTGCCTTTGGCCGTGTTCACCAGTACAGCCCACTGCCTTTAGCCGTGTTCACCAGTACAGCCCACTCACCAGTACAGCCCACTGCCTTTAGCCGTGTTCACCAGTACAGCCCACTGCCTTTAGCCGTGTTCACCAGTACAGCCCACTGCCTTTAGCAGTGTTCACCAGTACAGCCCACTGCCTTTAACCGTGTTCACCAGTACAGCCCACTGCCTTTAACCGTGTTCACCAGTACAGCCCACTGCCTTTAACCGTGTTCACCAGTACAGCACACTGCCTTTAGGTGTGTTCACCAGTACAGCCCACTGCCTTTAGCCGTGTTCACCAGTACAGCCCACTGCCTTTAGCCGTGTTCACCAGTACAGCCCACTGCCTTTAGCCGTGTTCACCAGTACAGCCCACTGCCTTTAGCCGTGTTCACCAGTACAGCCCACTGCCTTTAACCGTGTTCACCAGTACAGCCCACTGCCTTTAGCCGTGTTCACCAGTACAGCACACTGCCTTTAACCGTGTTCACCAGTACAGCACACTGCCTTTAACCGTGTTCACCAGTACAGCACACTGCCTTTAACCGTGTTCACCAGTACAGCCCACTGCCTTTATGTGTGTTCACCAGTACAGCCCACTGCCTTTAGCAGTGTTCATCAGTACAGCCCACTGCCTTTAACCGTGTTCACCAGTACAGCCCACTGCCTTTATGTGTGTTCACCAGTACAGCCCACTGCCTTTAGCCGTGTTCATCAGTACAGCCCACTGCCTTTAGCCGTGTTCACCAGTACAGCACACTGCCTTTAACCGTGTTCACCAGTACAGCACACTGCCTTTAACCGTGTTCACCAGTACAGCACACTGCCTTTAACCGTGTTCACCAGTACAGCACACTGCCTTTAACCGTGTTCACCAGTACAGCACACTGCCTTTAACCGTGTTCACCAGTACAGCACACTGCCTTTAACAGTGTTCACCAGTACAGCACACTGCCTTTAACCGTGTTCACCAGTACAGCACACTGCCTTTAGCCGTGTTCACCAGTACAGCCCACTGCCTTTATGTGTGTTCACCAGTACAGCCCACTGCCTTTATGTGTGTTCACCAGTACAGCCCACTGCCTTTAGCCGTGTTCACCAGTACAGCCCACTGCCTTTAGCCGTGTTCACCAGTACAGCCCACTGCCTTTAACCGTGTTCACCAGTACAGCACACTGCCTTTAACCGTGTTCACCAGTACAGCACACTGCCTTTAACCGTGTTCACCAGTACAGCACACTGCCTTTAGGTGTGTTCACCAGTACAGCCCACTGCCTTTAGCCGTGTTCACCAGTACAGCCCACTGCCTTTAGCCGTGTTCACCAGTACAGCCCACTGCCTTTAGCCGTGTTCACCAGTACAGCACACTGCCTTTAACCGTGTTCACCAGTACAGCCCACTGCCTTTAGCCGTGTTCACCAGTACAGCACACTGCCTTTAACCGTGTTCACCAGTACAGCCCACTGCCTTTATGTGTGTTCACCAGTACAGCCCACTGCCTTTATGTGTGTTCACCAGTACAGCCCACTGCCTTTAGCCGTGTTCACCAGTACAGCCCACTGCCTTTAGCCGTGTTCACCAGTACAGCCCACTGCCTTTAGCCGTGTTCACCAGTACAGCCCACTGCCTTTAGCCGTGTTCACCAGTACAGCCCACTGCCTTTATGTGTGTTCACCAGTACAGCCCACTGCCTTTAGCAGTGTTCACCAGTACAGCACACTGCCTTTAACCGTGTTCACCAGTACAGCACACTGCCTTTAACCGTGTTCACCAGTACAGCCCACTGCCTTTAACCGTGTTCACCAGTACAGCCCACTGCCTTTATGTGTGTTCACCAGTACAGCCCACTGCCTTTATGTGTGTTCACCAGTACAGCCCACTGCCTTTAGCCGTGTTCATCAGTACAGCCCACTGCCTTTAGCCGTGTTCACCAGTACAGCCCACTGCCTTTAGCCGTGTTCACCAGTACAGCACACTGCCTTTAACCGTGTTCACCAGTACAGCACACTGCCTTTAACCGTGTTCACCAGTACAGCACACTGCCTTTAACCGTGTTCATCAGTACAGCACACTGCCTTTAACCGTGTTCACCAGTACAGCACACTGCCTTTAACCGTGTTCACCAGTACAGCACACTGCCTTTAGGTGTGTTCACCAGTACAGCCCACTGCCTTTAGCCGTGTTCACCAGTACAGCCCACTGCCTTTAGCCGTGTTCACCAGTACAGCCCACTGCCTTTAGCCGTGTTCACCAGTACAGCCCACTGCCTTTAGCCGTGTTCACCAGTACAGCACACTGCCTTTAACCGTGTTCACCAGTACAGCACACTGCCTTTAACCGTGTTCACCAGTACAGCACACTGCCTTTAGCCGTGTTCACCAGTACAGCCCACTGCCTTTAGCCGTGTTCACCAGTACAGCCCACTGCCTTTAGCCGTGTTCACCAGTACAGCCCACTGCCTTTAGCCGTGTTCACCAGTACAGCCCACTGCCTTTAGCCGTGTTCACCAGTACAGCCCACTGCCTTTAGGTGTGTTCACCAGTACAGCCCACTGCCTTTAGGTGTGTTCACCAGTACAGCCCACTGCCTTTAGGTGTGTTCACCAGTACAGGCTCCACAGAGAAGCAGCCACCTCTACATCAGCAGGGGCTTACACTTATATATGTGGAGGAACACATCAACTGGTGCGCGCGCGCGCACACACACACACACACACACACACACACACACACACACAGAAAAGTAGGAAAGAAGTGAGTGACCCACATAACCTGGAAGGAATCTCTGCTCGTCAGTGGGAAGTGACATCTGCATGAACTGGAGTGTGTTCAGGACAGTATGTTTTTTCCTATCTGTGCTTGGCCAGACAAGCAAGCTGTGTGTGTGTGTGTGTGTGTGTGTGTGTGTGTGTGTGTGTGTGTGTGTTGGTAAGGGGAGGATTTACAAAAGAGGAAATGACTGGCACAGAAAACTGGAGAGGAGAGAGAGCAGGTCTGCTTCTAAGGAGCTAACAGACACCTGAGCAGACCGCCCTCTTCCTGCAGTGGGACCTGGCACTAGCATCCGTGTCCTGAGCACATACGTGTGTGTGTGTGTGTGTGTGTGTGTGTGTGTGTGTGTGTGTGTGTGTGTGTGTGTGAGAGAGAGAGAGAGAGAGAGAGACACATTCAGAGACACAATGCATTTTGTACCTTAACTCATTCATAGAGACTCAACTCTGTCCTCAAATGAAAGTGTATGTCTATTTGAATTGTGCACTACTGAGATGTGATCAGTGTTTCATAGTGTATATTTACACACACACACACACACACACACACACACACACACACACACACACACACACACACATCCTCATCCAATTGCATTAACAGTTCCTGCAGAGGAAATCACCATACAGATTCTGTGAGTGTACCACTTGTCCTCTCCTCCTGCTCCCTTGGCTTGTCTGGCCGGGTCCCCCCTCATGGAGTGGGTGGTGCCATCAGGGCCAGAGGAGGAGTGCCACAAGGGCGGGTGGGGGTGTGGGTGGAGATCATAAGGTGAAATCAAATCATTTGATTAAAGCGGAGCTGGGGGAGAAGACCCCTAGCTCTGATGAGCTGTGGCCAGAAATCAGAGGGGCCAATCAGAATAATTTGGCTGGTGCAATGATGACTTCCACCAGTCTGAATACACTCCCCATAGGTGTGTGTGTGTGTGTGTGTGTGGGGGGGGGGGGGGTATCAGCGAGCTCAGTGTGTTCTAACGTATAGAGTGTCTGTGTTTAGGAGGAGAGGCAGCTCACGTGATGGCTGACCAACAGTCTAGCAGAGATATGTGACAGAGGTGTGTGTGTGTGTGTGTGTGTGTGTGTGTGTGTGTGTGTGTGTGTGTGCCCCACATAAGTGATCAGTGCAATCATGCGCAATGTGGCTGGGAGGAACAGGAAAGTTTTGACATCCACACACACACACACACACCTACACACACACACACACACACAATTGAGCAAACACACGGCAGGCACCCACTCACATCGCCGCTGGCAACAGCTGACACCCAAAAACAGCAGCTGCCAACTCCCAGTTTCACACACACAAACGCACACACACACACACACACACACGAATGAACTCAGGTATATCAAACTACTTAGTATCAATGTGTGAATGCATTTGTATTGCAAATTGTTTCCAACACCACCGAACAACGGCACATATTGAAACTCCATGTTTGACTGTATGTTTCTCCTGCATCTCATAACTCTGTGGTGTCTGCCACATACGTCTGTCTGTGTGTGTGTGTGTGTGTGTGTGTGTGTGTGTGTGTGTGTGTGTGGCATCCATCTCTGATGGAAAAGGACACAGTGCTGTGAACATGACCAGACCCTCCATCTCTTCTGAGTTCCTCTCACTCTATTCCCACACACACCAGGACCAGCTATTTTTCCCCAGGATTTGAGAGAAATACATTAGAGAGAGAGAGAGAGAGAGAGAGAGAGAGAGAGAGAGAGAGAGAGAGAGAGAGAGAGAGAGAGAGAGACTCCATCTGACCACTTTAATGCACTAAGATGTTGTCGAGCAAGAATATTATTGATGTTTCTGTGGCAACATGGACTGAAGCTGCGGATTATACTGGCAACACTCGGACCACAGCAAGAATCAGACGGGTCAGATGAAGAGAGGAGAGACTGGGCCTCTCACAAGGAGGAACGTAGCAGAGCGTGAGCTGAAATACAGAGAAAAGACAATTAAGTGTGTGTGTGTGTGTGTGTGTGGGCTCCTGCTTACTTCTTCAACCAATGCACAGATGTGGCTTTTAAATCTTGCTGAAAATCCCAGGCCACTCTCTCTCCCTCTCGGTCCCTCTCTCTCTCCCTCTCTCCCACTTTCTGTCCCTCTTTCTGTCCCGCTCTCCCTCTTTCTCTCCCTCAATCAAATTTGCCAGCAAAATGATCATCTGTTCAGAAAAGATTATCTTGGCATAGCTCATCTATCAAATTACAATAGCCCTACTTTCATCCATCAATCCTGAGCTTCATTCCAGGAGCGTACGTGTGTGTGTGTGTGTGTGTGTGTGTGTGTGTAAGTAAGGCAAGCTACTCCCCAGTTCTACACTGTTCCACATTAGCATAATTGTATGGTATCACTGGACTGTGCGCTCTGTCCAATCCATTGGGCAAAAAAAGATGACAAATCAAACCGATAATCTATTTAATGCAATGGAAAAAATACCAATATCATTTCCAAATTTCATTTCCAATATTCCCAGATAAGAGCTTTTCAAATTTATTCTGCTTTAATTTAGGATTTTGTTTAAAGCCTGATGTATCTGTTTTTTTAACTGCACCAACATGTAAACATGCAAATATCACTACTATCTTCATTAAAATCAAAACAAATAGCTTGGTGCACTCAGTCCATAAAAATTAAGACTGCATCCTATATTAACCAGAATTAACCTCTCTTTAATGTCAGAACAATTTGTCATCAAATACAGCATACATAAACAAGCTCTAATAAAGAGCGATAAGGTAGAAAACCTTTGGGCCGTTTTGGGGAATAAATTCATAATAAATTCATCACTCATTACCAAGATAAAAAGTTACCCACACTTCCAATTAAAAGAATTCACAGTGCCAAGAACATTGAAGGGAATTTAAAAGGGTGCTGTGAAAACAGCAGTGACAATAGTGTGGTGTGTGTGTGTGTTTTGGCTCCTGGAGAGACTCCTGGAACCAGTTAAGACTCGAAAGTCCAAAAATCCACACACACACACACACACACACACACACACACACACACACACACACACACACACACACACACACAAAACCCCAAAACTCCATACACTCGCATGGTATAGAGTGTAAAAGATTTTACAACACCATTCACAATACTGAAAGACAAAGACCTTTAGCCCCCAAAACATTTATGGTTAAAAAAAAAAAAAAGTCTGCAATTTTTATTAAAACATTGCCAAAAATATCATGCTGGCATAGCTTTTAACACCAAGATATGCTGTTAATTATGCGAGCAATGAAATTTATATAAGAAATAAAAGTATAATGTGTCTGTGACAGAAAATTGAAACCTGAAAGAAAGACGGATTGTTGAGGTTGGGGACAGATGGGCGCGTGCAAGACTTTGGCTAAAACGCGGCGACTGCTGCCACCTAGGGGTAAGAGCGAGTACAGCAGCAGGTTACATGTGCCAAGGTGCTGACTGTAGACCAGTTTTTCACCAGCGTTTGAGTAACTTTCTGAGGGGTGCAACGAGTAACTGCCTGATCCAAAAGCAGTGCTCAGTAGTTGTACTCGTAACTCCTGCACTGGAATGCCGTGCTCCGAGAAACTATTCTTCCCGACAGCAGGGGTCCCCATAATTGAACTAAAGCCAATAACTTTGCTTAGGACAAGACTTGTTCATTAAGCAGGTTTGAAAACCTAATGGTGAAAACCTAATTAAGTCTGTAAACGTAGTAAAGCACTAGTGGCATGTTATAGTGAAACAGCTCAGGTTGTGGGTGTTCTGATCAGAGCCCTTAAAAACAGGCAAAATGACCAAAACAGTGTAACAAAACGCGTCCTGCTTCACGGGGCCTTTGTGAACTGGCATGTGCTGCAGGGACAATTCGCCCAGTAATGGCTTTAGTCCCACTAGTCCCGCTTTAGTCCTGCATTAGTCCTGCTTTAGTCCCGCTAGTCATGCTTTAGTCCTGCTTTAGTCCCGCTTTAGTCCCGCTAGTCCTGCTTTAGTCCCGCTAGTCATGCTTTAGTCCCGCTAGTCATGCTTTAGTCCTGCTTTAGTCCCGCTAGTCCCGCTAGTCCTGCTTTAGTCCCACTAGTCCTGCTTTAGTCCCACTAGTCCTGCTTTAGTCCCGCTAGTCCTATTTAACGGCCCTGCTCTCCACTGCAGACCTGTGCTCTAAGAGGAGATAATGTTGGGTATATGACATCACACTGTATATTCAGTGTCTATATAATAAGCAGCTCTACAGTTGTAGGTCAATATATTCCCCTACATACGAGGTGTAAACCTGCGTTGCTCCTGAACGTCCTGTAGATTTGCTGGGTGAGTTTTACCACCAACACGCTGAAGGTGCGTCACACCCTAAACACACAGTCGCCGGGAAGAAAAACACAGTTGGAATCACTCTGTAATGACTGGATATAGTGCAGGGCATATGCTCAACGTAAAACAACATAAAGTTGGCGTGTGTGTGTGTGGGTGTGTGTGTGTGTGGGGGGGGGGGGGGGGGGGGGGGGTGTTGGGATGTGTGATTGTGTGGGGGGGGGGGGGTGTCGGGGGGGAGGGGGGGTATGTTGGGATGTGTGTAGGTGTGTGTGTGTGTGGTGTGTGTGTGTGTATGGGGGGGGTATGTTGGGATGTGTGTGTATGGGGGGGGGGTATGTTGGGATGTGTGTGTGTGTGTGTGTGTGTGTGTGGTGTGTGTGTGTGTGTGTGTATGGGGGTGGGGTATGTTGGGATGTGTGTGCGTGTGTGTATGGGAGGGGGGGGTATGTTGGGATGTGTGTGTGTGTGGGGGGGGAGGTGTTGGGGGGGAGGGGGGGTATGTTGGGATGTGTGTGGGTGTGTGTGTGTGTATGGGGGGGGTATGTTGGGATGTGTGTGTATGGGGGGGGTATGTTGGGATGTGTGTGTATGGGGGGGGGGTATGTTGGGATGTGTGTGTGTGTGTGTGTGGGTGTGTGTGTGTATGGGGGGGGGGGGGGGGGGGGTATGTTGGGATGTGTGTGTATGGGGGGGGGGGTATGTTGGGATGTGTGTGTGTGTGTGTGTGTGTGTGTGTGTGTGTATGGGGGGGGGGGGGGATGGATCATGGTGGATCTTCTGTGTGCCTGTCTGCCTCTCTTAGCGGCTCTAACGCTTTGTATTGTGTAAACATTTGTGGTAGTGTGAAGGCTCTCACACACGCACGCACACACACACGCACGCACACACACGCGCACACGCGCGCACACACACACGCACACACAGAGTATTCGCTGATTGACTTGTTTATGTACTACACTGGATGGCTCTCAGTGCAGCGTCCTGGAGAGGCCAATCAGTGTGTGTGTGGAGTGTGTGTGGAGTGTGTGTGGAGGACGGCCCTGCACTCCAGCAAATATTCACATAAAAAAACAAACCAACAAAACAGGCCGTTTGTAGAGCTGACTGAGGAATTAAACAGCAAGAAGAGCCAAACCTCTTAGAAATAATAACAATGTGATGTATACAGATGAGTACATGCTTACAAATGGTAAATGTTACATGCACACATATATAAATAACAATCTTTTAATTTTTTACGCTTCAACAATCTCTCTAAAAGGGAGAAGAAACCAACCAAACATCTGTAGTCATGCCAAGGCGTAAAGCACACAGGCATTTTGGATGTCCGTGCTTTAGACAGACGAGTCCAAAATTGAATTATTTGGCCACAATCACAGGTGGCAGGTTTGGAGAAAAGTCACTAATGTAAAGAGAAGAACCACGCCCCAACAGTGAAGCTTCCCAGTGACCAGTGACCTTCCCAGTGACCTTCCCAAGGTGACCAGTGACCTTCCCTAGGTGACCAGTGACCTTCCCAAGGTGACGGACCTCCAGCTGTAATAAGTTTCTGCTTTTCTCATGTAAAGCACTATGAATTGCCAGTGTGAAGGTGCTGTATAAAGTCACCTTGCTATGCTTTACTGCCTCTAAACCTGCACGACTCCATATTATCCAGGAAACCATCAATTCTCAGGCCTTTCAACAAACTCTGGACCAGAATCCCCTGCCATCAGGGAGCTGAAGCTGGGATGGAAACGGATTATGCAACAAGACCACGACCCAAAATATGAAGACAACGACCCAAAACATTCCAGCACTACCAAGGAACGGCTGAAGAGAAGAAAGATTTACACTCTGGATTTGCCCAGTCAAAGTCTGAACCTCAGTCCCATAGAAATGCTGTGGCAAGATCTGAACTGGGTTTTACATGCCAGATGTTCCTCCAACATCTCAACTGGTGGAGTTCTGCAAGGAGGAGTGGACAAAAATCCCCAAAAAGTAGATGAGACACTAGTTTGTGGTTACAGAAGACATTTAGTTGATGTAGTGGCTGCTAAAGGAGGTGCCACACGCTAAGAGTTCACATACTTTTACACTGAGCAGATTCTCAGTTTTTTGAGATATAAATGACTGTTGTTGAATAAATATACATGTTTCCTGTGTGTGTGATGTGTACATGATACAGCCAAAAAAAGGTGTAAAAGGAAGTAGACAAGCAGCTCCATGTGCCTCATAATACACCTCACTACTGCTGCTCACTACTCACTACTGCTGCTCACTACTCACTACTGCTCACTACTCACTACTGCTGCTCACTACAAGTTTCAATCTAGGTTTCGCCCAAAACATAGTACCGAGACAGCACTGTTATGAGTCTTAAATTACCTTTTAATGCATGCAGATGCTGGTGATGTATCACTTTTAATTCTGCTGGACATTAGTGCAGCTTTTGAAGCAATCAATCATGGCATTTTATTGGGCTGGAATATCTGGAACAGCACTTAAATGGTTTTATTCATATTTATCAAACAGGTCATTTGTGGTCTCTGTGGGCAACACTAGGTCGGATCGGGTATATCTTAGTAGTGGGGTACCTCAAGGGTCTATTTTGGGTCCACTTTTATTTTCTTTATATATGCTCCCCTTAGGTCATCTTATTCAAAGTTTTTACGTTTCCTTTCATTTTATGCTGATGACACACAGATATATCTATCTGTCAAACAAAAGGACATTGGTAGATTGACACACCTTACCAATTGTCTGACAGCCATAAAATTGTGGATGTCTCAAAACTTTCTGAGATTGAATGATGGGAAGACGGAGGTGCTAATTGTGGGCTCTGAGAGCATGTGCAATAAGGTGCAGTCAGCTCTGGACAGCGTTGATTTGAAGGCAAAGCCTTGTGTGAGGAATCTCGGTGTGACCTTTGACTCCCAACTGAGTTTCTCTCCACACATTAGAAATGTTCTTCAATCCTGCTTTCTTGAGCTCAGGAATATCAATAAAATCAGGAATTTATTGCCCTCCTCTGACAAAGAATTCATGCATTTGTCTGCACCCGCTTGGATTATTGCAATGCCTTATTCACATGCTTGAATCAGAAAGAAGTGTTCAAAACTGTGCGGCTCGTCTTGTCACAAGAAGAAAGCGTAGGGAACACATCACACCAGTACTGGCATCTTTACACTGGTTACCTGTTAGATACAGAATTTATTTTAAGATTTTAATGATTACTTATCAGGCTGTTCAAAACGAGGCCCCAGCATACATAAATTAGCTCCTGCATCCTCTTCTTAGTAAGAGAACTTTAAGGTCTTCAAACCAAGGGCTACTATTTGTCCCCCGTACAAACTTAAAATCAAAAGGGGACCGGGCCTTTGCAGTCTATGCACCAAAATTATGGAACAGTCTTCCCACTGAGATCAGACTATCTGACTCATTTCAGGTTTTTAAAAAGCGATTGAAGACGTATTTGTATTCTCTTGCTTTTAAATAGTTTCTTGTATCAATACAGTAGGTGTGTATTTGAGCATTTATGTAATTTTCACTTAATTTTATTTTATTATAAAAATCTATTATTTATTGTTGTACTAAAATGTAGTTTAAACTTTGTACTATATTTTACTTTTTATGGATTTTGTGACTTTGTGACTATGTCTTGAAAAGTGCTATATAAATAAAGCTTTACTTACTTACTGCTGCTCACTACTGCTGCTCACTACTCACTACTGCTGCTCACTACTCACGCTCACTACTCACTACTGCTGCTCACTACTCACTACTGCTGCATGCATTACATGAAAAGGGGCTGAAAGTAGTTGGAGGAGGAGAAAGGAATGACGGATGGTGCTGAGATGATCTCCACACTGCCCGGTACTGGGACCCACACGTCACACTCACAGTGGTGCCAAAAAACTAAACCTCTTCTGATCCAAAACCCAACGGTTTCATTTTAGCCTTCATTAATATGGAAATAAACCACAAACCCCCTAAAAACGTCTGCTGGAACGAGGCTGGGTTTTTGTCGGGCTTCTCTAGGCTGGAATGCAGGGGTACATGTCAGTCGGTTTTCAAGGGCCCTCCAAAACAATGGTCTTATACACCACACGCCTCTCATGCCATCATTTCTGCTAATTGGTATGCAAATCAGGGATGATACGGAAGCTCGGGGTCTCTAGTACCTGCTAATTCTCTGATGTTCAAAAATATTCGAGCAAGACAAAACATCTCGAGAACGCTCAACATAATAAAATGACCAGAAATTCCAAAGACATTAATATTCACTGTTAATCCCGTCGGCGTTTGCGTAAACCATCGAAAACATTAATACAACAACATCGGCCACTAGAGCTGCGTGCGAGCGGGCCATTAGGAGGGTGCGGGGGAGGGGCGGCCCTACTTGACTCCGCCCCGTGCGTTTGAGAGGCGCTGGAGTGGATTTGTTTCACTGCACCACACTTCAGGTGAACTTCAGCGCAGAGCTCTCAGGACCTGCACAGCGCACTCCACACGACAGCTGCGACCGGGGGGGGCGGCGTAGGAAGATAAATAAATTAAAAACGGAAATAAAAATGATGAAGAACTGACAGACAACAGGCTCTTTGCTCCCGAGCTCAGACTCGCTCTGCCTCACCCGCACAGCTCTGGTGGGTTATGATATTCACTCTCGGGACACGGGGGGGGGGTTGGTGTTACAGGATGACAGGACCTGCTCTTCCTCTGTGTGTCTATCCACTATTCTCATCCTCACCTGTCAGTCTGGGGGGGTGCCATCGTCCCGGCAGGCTCTGGGGACAAGGTGGATCTGGACACCCTCCGCTGACTGACAGCTCCCCAAACATCTGCAGTTAGTGGTCATTAAAGAAGAGGGCTAGAGAAGTCAAGCAGACAGGGGTAACAGAAGGGGGTGTGGGGGTGCGTGGGGGTAGGGTGGGGGTGGGTTGGAGAGTCTCTCCAGTCTGACCACACACCCTCTGTGTTTGGAGACAGAGAGAGCAGAGAGGAGACAGAGGAGAGGAACACTAGGGCCATTACATGGACACACATGAGAGGACAACTCTATGTGCTGACCAAGAGCTGTCTGTCTCTCTCTCCATCTCTCTCTCTCTCTGTCTGTCTGTCTGTCTGTCTGTCGTGCTTTGTGTCTCTCTCATTCACACACAAAGGTGGTTTATTTCTTTCAGCTCGATATAGATCAAATCTCTTTACAAAATTGGCTTTTAGTTTTAGAGGTAGTGAGTGGCCAATCTAAGGCAGGACAGTGAGCGCTGGGGTGATGTGTACCAGCGGTTCTCAACCAGGGCATCACGCACGCCCGCTGGGGGCTGGGAGAAGATAAAGATCACAACACACATCTCCCTGGATTGGTTTGCCAAGTGATAAATACACACAGCCAGAGTTGATAGAGCTGATAGACATCACGTGTGGAGTTGCACCCATAGGACTGTCCTCCAACACACACACACACACACACACACACACACACACACACACACACACACACACACACACACACACACACACACACACACACACACACACACACACACACACACATTCTGTCATGCTAAATTCTACACACACCCTGCAGCCTGCACATTACAGTGTGTGTTTGACCACTGGGATGACTGAACATGACTGCACTAGCAGAATCAATTGCTCGGTGTGTGTGTGTGTGTGTGTGTGTGTGTGTGTGTGTGTGCGTGCGTGCGTGTGTGCGTGCGTCCTTGTGCCTGTGTGTATGTGCATGTGTGTGCGTGCGTGTGTGTGTGTAATGGTCTTTAGGGGCAGGGGGGCTCCAGAAGTATCAGAGCATTAGCGCACTGTTGAGCCGTGCACCTATCGTTGGGCTAGGGGGACACCCCCACCCCCCCACTGAACATCACGCCCTCCGGACTGTCTGGCTCAGTGACCTTTAACCCCCCGAGCCTGTGCACCAGGGCTGCGTTTGCTGTGACACAGCGTCAACCATCGATCCTCCACAGAGACACCAAGACTGCACTTAACACTCTGTCTGCAGGAGTAATGGAGTGTTATTACGGACTGGAGTGAGAGGCGTGCGCCTCCCGTACGGGTCTCCTCTCACCCCCAAACTCCAGCTGAAACTACTGTAATGTCCAGGAATGCTACCGGCACGGCTGTTTACCTTTTATCAAATTGATCTTCTCATTTCTCCTCCACCCACCTGTCTTTCTCCCGCAGTGCTTAAATGGATCTTTACTAAACCGTTAAACCACCGACTTCAGCCAGAAGCTTCATCCACTAATCATATTCATCCACTAATAATTTCATAGTCAGAACCTGCGTGCAGGTCTCCTGTTCCCCTCCTCACCTGCTCCAGGAACAGCTCGGCCAGTGTGTCTACCTGCAAAACCTAGCAGGAACCTGGTGGGCGGGGCTGAGGGCGTGCCAGCAGTGCAAGCACGCACAGGACGGGAGCCGTACGCCCACGGCCCAGCCTGGGGACGCCTGCTAAATGAAACGCTTCACCTCAATTGAAGGCGAATCATTCCTCCTTCATTTGTACGCCTGTGACCTCGCCTTTCTCCGCCCGTGCGGGTGAAGGACACGGGGGGCGAGCCGCAGGCTGGTGGGCGACGTGCCCGGGGGCTGGAGAGGCCACTACAGAGGGGGGTCGTTAGCACAGGCGGGCGCAGAGACTGGGTCACGCCAGGCGAAAGAGCCTCTTAAGTGATCTGATTGCCTGGTGGAGGATGCAGTGGGCCTTAGAAAGGTTGCTAATAGCATAGCCCCCTTTTAGCGAACAGCACAATGGCTACTAATTGAACTTGATGCAAGGCCCTTGTGTACACACGAGTACACACAAACCGTGGACAAATTTGGATAAGCATGGGAGGTGGGGAGGGAAAAAATACAAACATGACCTGTACACACACACACACACACACACACACACACACACACTTCCAGTCCAAAAATGCTCCTGTGTTTCTTTCATAAACAATGCACAAGTATTGTGACGCACACGCACACGCACGCACACACACACACACACACACACACACACACACACACACACACACACACACAAATATACATGTGCCATGTATATTTTTAGATAGGACAGGTGAATGACACTTGTTTTGAATTGATTAGTAAAACGCTGGGTTATGACCCAGGACAGAATGGACCTAAATGTTTCCTATAGATTAGTGATGTCCTACTTTGGGACGTGCTGGGCTGTCCACTCACAAACGCCACAGGACTGCACACGCGTGTGTTAGGACGGAGTGTAATGAGGAGTGCTGCACTGTCTGACTGAGTAAATAGGAGAGAACGATATGCGTGAGGGTGAGGTGAGGGTGTGTGAGGAGTGAGGATGCGTGAGGAGTGAGGGTGCGTGAGGAGTGAGTCGTTAGATACACAAACCTCTCCACCACTCACTGCAATCACACTCAGTAATGATTTCCATGCTGAGACACGGTTGGTGTGAAACACCACCAGAGTCTCTCGTAGCCGCAGCTTCACTCACGCCCGCGTGTCCCCCACGGCCCACACCGCCTGGACCTGCGGCACACGTTTCGCTCAGGGCTAAAGGTCAAAGGTCAGGTGCGCGGCTGGCCGGGTGCTTCTGTGGCCCCAGGAAAGAGAGAGGCAATTAGGACACTAGCACGATCAATTAAGCAGCTCTCCAAATCTGCAGCAATTAGCTTCTCCATTGTTGAACAGCTGTAAAAAGCCACTTGGCAAAGCAGCAGAAAGGCATCATGGGTATTGTTTTGGGGGAACGTGGGAGTACAGCGTGTGTGTACGCGCAAACGTGACTATGCGCTCGGCAGCGTGGGTGTGTACGAGACCAGGGTCCAGCGTTGGCCGCACTTTGATTGGCACACCCTCAGGAGCGTCGTCGTGGAAACAATAGAGCGAGTCTGTTGCCCCCCCCCACCTAAACACACCCCCCCCCCCACCTTGTTCTGAGCAGGTAGCTGAAAGCACAATGGGCGTCCAGACCTGGAGGTCACACTCTACAACAAAAGACCATCAGCAGACGTCATCATGGACACTGAGGCTCAAGTAACATTCGTCTGAGGATCACCTCTCAGACATGTACAAGTACACACACACACACACAGAGTGTATACACACACACACACACACAGAGTGTGTATATATACACACACACACACACACACACACACACACACACACACACAGAGTGTATACACACCCACACACACTCACACTCACGCAGAGTGTGTACACACATACACACCCACACACACAGAGTGTATACACACACACCCACGCAGATTGTATACACACACACCCACGCAGAATGTATACACACACACACACACACACAAACACACACAGTGTATATATACACACACACAGAGTGTATATATATACACACACACACGCACGCACACACAGAGTGTGTACACACACACACACACACAGTATACACTCAGTTAACACGCTCAGTGGGAAGGCGTGGCTATGGAAGTTTTTCTGTCTCAATATTAAAATGAAAATGTAATGCGCATTTGCATTTACATGTTCTACTCATACAAGCAACTTTGAGCTCAAAATTCAAATTCAAATGCAATAACTCCATTTTCATTTGCAATTGTTCCACTCATACAAGCAACTTTGAGCTCAAAATTCTAATTCAAATGCAATAACTCCATTTACATTTGCAATGTGATGGACATCCATTCACATTTCATTTACACATACATTTTGATGCTTTATATGTGTCTTTATTGAAATGAAAATGTATTTCCCGATTTGAATTATCAGGTTCATGTGATCATGCAAAGGTTGTATCAAAATTATAATTAAAATGCTATTCGCTTAATATGCTTTGCATTTCGTGATAACACGTTTGAAACGTAATTTTCAACCTCACCACCACGCTAAAAAGATGTCAATATTCAAACCTTAATGGAGAAATAGCGCCACCCCTGTTTGCAATAACATTACGATACCAACAGCGCTAAAACTGTGTCAAAATGCATCTTGAAAATGCAATCCGAGCAGATTGCATTTTCATTTCCATGGTCTTCCACTATAGTCAAATTATAGTCAAATTAGATCCCATCAGCCTTCCAATCAGATTCCACCTCCCTCCACTTTATTCAGCCAATCGGGTTCCCCTTTCCACCTCAGGGAGCCAATCAGGACGGGACTAAAGCACGCTCAGCACAGAGCCACATAGTTTCTGGCTCTGCAGTACAGGCGAGTTTTTGGTCTTGATTTATGATCCCTAATGCCTGGTTCACACTGCACGACTTTTCAGTCGTCAGGTTTTTGTGCAGTCCGCACTACACGACTGGTTGTGCTGTAATCGCGAGTCTTTCAGTTGTTGTGGCTTTCACACTACATGACTGATCGGTGACGCGGGCTCACGAATTACACGACTGGGGAATCGCCGACTCATCTGGCTGCCGTCCAAAAACACGAGAACACGAAAACGAAACTCTCGTGAAAACCAGCAACACCACATAAAGAATAAAACAATGTACATGTACTCCACATTTTCGTTATTATTATTATTTTAGTCCCATAGTCCCAAGTTGCCAGAATTATTTCATCTCTCCGTTGCAGTGAACATAGTTATAATCAGGGGCGTCGCCTGGGGTGGGCCTCCGGGGCTTCAGCCCCGAATGATTATCCCGTAGCCCCGAACCTTTTCGCTCAGCTGTATTATTAATGAGGAGGCCAGTGCTGCTGTGAGAATAGGAAATCTCTTAACGCCAATCACAGTGCCGCTTCAAGGATAAAGTTCCGCCTTTCAGGAGAAACAGCCAATCAGCTTGCTGGTTTTGCGGGCGCGGAGGAGAGCCCACCCCCACCCCCGTGGGGGAGCGCACATGCGCTCTAGCCATTTTTGGCAGCAGGTTGCAGGTAGCTGAGGGTGAATGAAAATGGATATACGGCGTTTTTTCAAGGAGAAAGGTAACGGTAGTGAACTATGTAAACTGTGATGGCATTGTGGAGAAAGGTAACGGTAGTGAACTATGTAAGCTGTGATGACATTGTGGAGAAAGGTAACTATGTAAACTGTGATGGCATTGTGGAGAAAGGTAACGGTAGTGAACTATGTAAACTGTGATGACATTGTTTGTGGAGCTATCTGATAGCTGGTTAAAAACACACGTCTCCGAATCAAAACACAGATCAAACCCACTGTGTGCTTAATAAAATGCAGCTTGTCACTAGTCAGCTTCGGAATTAGTTAGCTAACCTAGTTAGTTAACCGACATAGAGTTAACCTAGGTAGCTTAGGTAGTGAAGGTTTGTGGAAAAAAAAACTTATATAGCTAGTTATGTTATAGCTAGTTATAGTTATAGTTAGTATGTTCAACGTGCCCTGATGTACCTGATAAGCTAATAACTATTTCATTTTCAAATTGTGTTTAATAATTTAGGATTGTAGGACTGTAAGCTATAATGAATGAAATTCAATTTAGCTAACTAGTTAGCTAGAAGGTAGACGTTGTGGATAGCCAGAATTTAGTACAATACTTTATGATGGTAGTTTAAAGCAGTTTCTTAACCCTGGTCACTGCCCTAAAATTGTGTGTTTTCCACTGGAGCCAGCTGATCAGCTAATAAACAATCCTTTATTGAGTTTACACAGCACAGCATATCACAAAAAATAATTTACTTTTAATAGTTGAGGGTTAGGGTTTGTTAGAGTTTGTTCAAATCTCAAGTATTGTGGTGTAATTTATTTCCTAATACCACAGACAAGAAAGGGAGTACAGAAGAGGGAGAAAAGCAAAGTGACTTAGAACAACCTGAGGAATTTGAAGTGTTAGAGAGGACTAGAGAGGAGAACAGACAACAGGAGAGGAGAACAGACAACAGGAGAGGAGAACAGACAACAGGAGAGGAGAACAGACAACAGGAGAGGAGAACAGACAACAGGAGAGGAGAACAGACAACAGGAGAGGAGAACAGACAACAGGAGAGGAGAACAGACAACAGGAGAGGAGAACAGACAACAGGAGAGGAGAACAGACAACAGGAGAGGAGAACAGACAACAGGAGAGGAGAACAGACAACAGGAGAGGAGAACAGACAACAGGAGAGGAGAACAGACAACAGGAGAGGAGAACAGACAACAGGAGAGGAGAACAGACAACAGGAGAGGAAAGAGGAGAGAACTGGAGAGGAGAGGAGATGGGAGATGGGAGAAGACAATACAAGTGGTATGGAAAACAATGTCTAATAAACACATTATTAATAAAATACACATGTTTTTAGTATGAAGACTAGCAAAATAATGCCAGATGTAGTTTGTTTTAGCACAGTCTTTTGTATTTAAAATATTGTTTCCAGCTTTATTTTAAGCATACTTTCTTGAATTACTATTTAACAGGGTAGAAGAGAGGGTGGAGAGAGAGGAAATATGAAATGTGGAGAGACCTGAAATGAACTGATCAGGACTGGACTGATCTAAAGAAAGAACAGGTTAGGAGAAGAAAGACTGTGCAAAAACATACAGGATAGATAATAAGTAATTCTTAAAGAGTAATAATTGTGTAGACCCCTTAGCACTAATAATTATTAATGTTTCTTTCAATAATTTGTTTGTGTGTCATAAAAGGTAAAAGAACAATTTAGAAACAAGTGAATTGTTTACATTATTACACAGTTGCATGAAATCCATTGTTGACATACTGATTTGCATACTTTATTGAGGAATGGATTTACTAATGGAATATACCTGGTCCATGTCCTTTAGTACAAGCTCACTATCTTTAGGTCACCAACAGTCATTCTGCAGATTTTGTGCACCCTTTGTTAAAAAAAAAAAACTCCATATTATAGTGTTAAACATTATATATCAGGGTACGCATTGTAATATATATATATATATTACTATATATATATATATATATATATATATATAAAATTGGGCTGAGCCCCGGATCTTTACATACCCAGGCAACGCCCCTGGTTATAATCAATCGCACTATTTCTCCAGTGCTGTCACAATAACTTAAACACAGTGTTGTAGTAAAGTTGTAAGAAAGGTGATGATTTTGTGTGTTTGCTGGGTTACTGTTTTGAAAGTATTCTTGAAAGTTTTTTACATTCTCAGAGATATCTTCAGCGGTGCCGCGGTTTTCTCTCCGCGTTCACATTGGCTGTAGTTAGACGCTGCTGCCGACTCTCAGTCGCCGACTGGGCTAGATATTAAACACGCTAGATATTAAACATGCTAGATATCTGCCGGTCGTCTGCGATGAGTCGGCGACCACTCGGCGAGCGTCTTTCAGCAGTTCACACTACACTGAGCGAGCGACGAGTGATCGCCGATTTGCCTCCGACCACAGTTTCTGTCGGCGATCTACAAAAAACAGTCGGCGACTGAAAAACCAGCCTAAAATCGTGTAGTGTGAACCGGGCATAAGGTGTAGTTTGAGACCTAGGCAAACTATAACGTAGAGGAAAAGAACTCGTACGAAAGACAGACCAAAGAATAAAAACGTACACTGAACACTCGATTAAACAAACACAATCTATGAACCCCAAAGGTATAGTCTGAGACTAGGGAAAGGAATGAAACGTAGACAACGGAAGCTTATACTAAGGACTTACCAAGGCATGAAAACATAAGGACCACTCGACTCAAACAAGGACAATCTATGAACCCACAATGTGTAGTATGGAGTGAGATTGCGATCCTTAATATGAGAGCGCAAAGATAAGATTCAATCAAGCAAGTCAGACACACTGAGCACGCAAAATCAAGAAAACCGAGCGCTGTTAAGTGCGCTCACTTCCCTGTTTTCAGTGCGCGTTTCAGTTTTTTGCTCGCTTCTAAAATTTCTGCTCGCGTCATGATTACAAGTACGTTAAAGATCAAAGCTTGGTAGAGGATTACCTGCGGGTTCAGGTAATTATGCCGCGTCTGTGGCATTAACCACACTAAACAGGGACGCTGGGGGATTCTAGATAACATCACTCATCGAGGCATTACCGCTTTATAACTTTAAAAATACGACAGCACAAATGTTTATTTAAATAAACCAGCATTAACGAGCAGAAATGGTTTTCTGTTTCTGATCACACGAGACGCTTCACGGAGGTCGGCCGTTTGAGGCACACAGTTGCTCTGCCACAGCGCTCAATTTGGCAATAACAGTCACATCAGCGCCAGATAAGGCTGATATGTCTGCCACTTGATCGATTAAACTTTCACACTAATGTAGTGTAAATTCACCATAAGGACTCGTCTGCTACCCTTTGAATTAATCTAATGAGCGCTTCTGTGACCATGTCTAAAAAAACTCGCCTGTACTGCTGCGCTGTAGTCGCTGTTGGTATCGTAATGTTATTGCAAACAGGGGTGGCGCTATTTCTCCATTAACGTTTGAATATTGACATCTTTTTAGCGTGGTGGTGAGGTTGAAAATTACGTTTCAAACGTGTTATCACGAAATGCAAAGCATATTAAGCGAATAGCATTTTAATTATAATTTTGATACAACCTTTGCATGATCACATGAACTTGATAATTCAAATCGGGAAAAATTTTTTCATTTCAATAAAGACACAAATAAAGCATCAAAATGTATGTGTAAATGAAATATGAATAGACGTCTATCACATTGCAAATGTAAATGGAATTATTGCATTTGAATTTGAATTTTGAGCTCAAAGTTGCTTGTATGAGTGGAACATGTAAATGCAAATACGTATTACATTTTCATTTGAATATTGACACAGAATAACTTCCATACGTGGCATCATCTGGCCACTAGTCCAGCACCACATCAATCCCCCATAATCCTTTGGGCTGGATGGGTTGACCGAAAAAGCAGCAGCACCACTCAACTCCTGTAACCCCGCCCCCCCCTCAAAATCCCTCCCCTTCCTCTGCACTCTGATTGGCTCATTTCTACTCAATGCGTTTTGTAAGGCATGAACCCCCCCGGGCTGGGACTAATAAATCACTCCTCCTTATGGAAGCCCCTTACCTCCCATCACGGCTCTGGGAAGACAATGAGTCTGGAGGCTGGAGTAGAGGAGGAGGAGGAGGAGGAGGAGGAGGAAGAGGAGGCCTGGTGGCTCCCTGCTCGCAATAAACACTCAGACATCCACACCATCCGTGGTCCTGGGGGGCTACGGCCGACCCACGAGCCATCTGCTTCAAACTTGTCTCGACGGGCTCCGTCCATCGGGCTACGACACGCCACACGCCCTCCGAGTGCACAGAAATGCAGCCGGTGCTGGAGGAGGAGAGGGGGATGAAAGAGGAGAGAGGGAAGAGGGGGAACTCCCGTGTGGGGAATAAAGGAGCGCTAGAGAAAGAGAGGAGGAAGAGCGCCGGACAGACAAAGAGCAAAAAAGCACCGGGGGCCTCCGTCCTGACGTGAGACGCCAGCCGTGCGAGGAGACGTGTGGGCCACGTGAAAAAGTGCAGACAAAAGGTGCAGCCTAGCAATCAGTCTCCAAAACCTCCATCCTACACCCCACCCCCCCACCACACCTCCACCCTCCCCGATGACCCAGCAGCCAGTGTGGGGAGCGGTTTAATCTCTCTCCCCTTGCCGGCGCTGGATCCAGAGGGGTCAGATTCCTCCCAAAACATTCCAGCTCCTTTCAGTCCAAATGGCTGTCGTTTTGTCGCCAGACCGACCCGCCCCCCCACCCCACCCTGCCCTGCCGGGAGAGCCTGGGTGGGGCGGGGATCTTCAGAACTCAATGACTGGACGTAATTACTTCTCTCCTTTTCTGCGCTCCCTTTCTCTGCGAGTCGGCTCTCTGCGGGCGGCGAGCGAGGCCCCCGGCTTTGGGGCTGGCTGGCTACACACAAAAGGCCTGGCTGCATCACGGCCTGCTGGGTGGGGGGGGGTGGGGGGGTGCCTGGGGGGATTGGGGAGGGGGGGGGGGACCGTTGGATCAGCTATCCCACCAACACTGAGGCCCATTCAGCCTGCTATGACCTTACAGAAGCAGCAATGTTAGCGTTGAGGCCCAAAGACGGCAGCAGCAGTACACGGCTGATACACGAGGTCAGTGTTTAAAGAGAAAACACATCATGGTTCACTTTAGCACGGGAGACCCGGGTGAGCACGGAAACAAGTTCAACAAAAGCAGGACCAAGAGGTTGAAGAACAATTCTTACTGTCTTCAGATTTCAAATCCAAGACAGGAGCTCCTAAACCCCCAGTTCGACCTTCTACCTGCGTTTTGGCACTTAAGAACCCGATTTAAACAGATAAATGATGTCTGAATCAGCACAAGAGGAGACAATCTTCCCCGAATCATATCAGATAAACAAATGCCACCCAGCAGACTAGTGAGGGATGAGGAAAGATTCCGGGGGGTTTCAGAAGGCTGTAATGAACTCATTCTCTTAGTGTTTGAGATTATAATCTTTTGTCTGCAGGCTTTGTGGTGTTAACTGACTGTTAACGATTTTCTCACGCACTTTAAACATTGTATACACCCACCTTGACACCTCGCGATGCTCGACGGCACCACTACACGTGAAGTGTGATAATTATACTCCACAAACTCAGAATGGCTACTCAGGCGTGTTTGTGCCCTACTCAAACACATGCACACCCACCATACCAACAAAACAAGAAAGAAACACCAACATACATGTGTGTACACACGTGTACACTGGTATACATGTGAATGTGCCCACACACACACGCACCCACCTGACGTCAGTCTTCTGGAGCGACGGGCTCGAAAGAGTTCGCCATTTAAAAGCCTCATTCTCCATCAAGACGCTAATCAGATAAATGATGTATTTGTTTTAAAACACCATCAAGTACATTAAGGCTGCAGGAGAACTCGGCTGGTTGCTAGGCTACGCGGGCGGGGGGTGTAAGCTTCGGGGGGTGAGTCTGCCAGACGACCAATGAGACGTCAGAGAGGAGCACTCAAACGGACGCACCGCTACGAGAGACAAATTAACTACACCCCGTTAATCACTTATGTCTCTAATGGGGGAGCGCACACACACACACACGCACACGTGTGCACACACACACACACACACACGTGCACACACACACACGTGTGCACACACACACACACACACACACGTGCACACACACATCACTTCCCTGTGTTTCATTTTGTGTTTTTTCATTATGAGATTTAAGTTTACTAGAGGAAGGGTACACAGTTCCTAACTATATAGTTACCATCACCAACAGTGAGCAGTTAACAGTACAAGTCAGGATTAAAAGAGCTGAAGGTTTAATGTGTCAAAAGGTAGAAATTCCAGCAAAGTGTCCTGAAAAGTATTTCCATAGGATAAAGTGCTACGTGACTGCAGTGAATCCACAGAGGGGTATGCCTGTAATTCCCTGGGTATTCGAGCCACACACAATGCTACCGCACACTCTTATTCTGTTTCCTCACACCTCATCACCTCTACAGACGGGTCCTGGCCACACACCCCCCTACCCCACATACATCCTCCCCATAATACACTTCAAATAATAACCTATTCTCAATCACTGTAACACAAAGCACTCTACGTAGGGGTTACGCTGCAGACATTAACGTGGCTCTAACCTGCTGTTTCCACCTCTGTGGTCTTTTGCACCACTAGAATATCTGATTCTTCGATGCCCCTCGTCACTCAGGGTGAGTTTGGGTGCTTCACGTTTTGACCCCCAAACCTCATGCACACATCAGACCAGTCGTTTGGGTTTACGTCTGGTCAGAGTTGCCTGGTCAACACGGGTGAAGTGGAGCGGGTGTAATTAGCCAGTACAGGTGTGGAGAGTCAGACAGATAGTACAGCACACGCCCTGGGGGCCCGATGAGCTAACCTGGCCCCACTGGACACCTATTGTCTCAGTCATGGCAATTAGCACAAGGGGCCTTAAATCTGCATAATTATCCAAGCAGTGAGAGAGACAGAGGGACAGGTTGACGGGGGACAGGGGTGTCCACAAACATCTACATAAACAAATCGCCACACACACGCACAATATCCACTAAAATTTAGTGACCCAACAGTGCTGTTGTGCCTCTTGTGGTTAGACCTGGAAATATAACACGTTACACATGGAAATACACAAGCAGCTCTCCTTAAAGTCCAGTTACGAAAACCAGTGGGCAAACAAGCAAGGGTCTGTAGGGCCAGAGACGCTGTGGGAGCCGTGGTCTGTGGGTCAGCTCTCCTCTGGAGTGCCCAGTCCAGCCTGTCATGTGATCCGGTTTAGGACACTTCAGCGGAGAGTCCTCTTAACTTCTCATTCAGACGCAGGAAGTCATGACCCCTGACAAATGACCCTGCACAGACACACGCCGAGTTATATAAGTGGAGGAGACAGGGACGGGAGAGGCCACGTCTTCATGTGGCATTATGTAGAAGCAATGGAAAAAGACTAGAGACCAACACAAGCCAAACACAGGGGGCTTATGTGATGCACATTAATCCCAACATCAGGGGGTGGGATGGGTCTCACAGAACCTTCTCAGTAGTCAACCAGCCTCTTCAAAACTCTGCATGCCAGTCAGGCTCTGATAAGACCCACTGGATCTCCCTTGATCCCTGCTGCAAACAAGGGCCCTTAAAACCAAGGCGCCGTCCGTACGTCCCTGATCAGGGACATCACTCTAATCCACACGTCTGGACAACCACGTCAGAACCTCACAAACCACATCAGAACCTCCCAGAACACAGAAACCTTTGGGTTAGTCCAGTACTTAGGCGAGGATTTGGCTACTCGTATGGAGTATAGGTAATACAAAAACACCCCCACACTCACTTTCCAGTCAATGCACCCGACTAGCTGAGCTAACAAGAACATGGTTGAGATGTTTGGACCTACCAATGCGTGAGATCAATTAGGGGCGGTTGAGAGGAAGGTTTGAAAGGAGAAGGGATGACCTGCCTTGAAGAGGGGCGAGAGACGACGCAGAGAGCCTCTCGTTAATCCTCCAATCAACTAAAGCAGCGAGAGGAACTCCAGCTACTGGAAACAAACCAGCTGAAGTCTTTACCAGAACGTTACACTGTTGGTTGAGTCATGCACTCTGACATGGGCCTGTTTGTTGTTAAAAAAGAGAGACAGAGATGAGAGAGGGAGAGAGAGAAGGAAAGACAGTGAGAAAGAGAGGGGGAGGGAGAGAGACAGAGGGGCGAGAGAAGGAGAGAGAAGGAGAGAGAGAGAGAGAGAGAGAGAGAGAGAGAGAGAGAAAGGGAGGGGTGAGAGAGAGAGAGAAGGGGGAGAGAGGGAGTGAATGCTTGACTCAACCTCATCTCTGATTCCAGGATCCAGATCTAATGGTGTTCAAAAAAGCAACACTAATAATAAGAATTTCAATGTTGTACAAGAACGAGTTGATTGCAAAATACTGTAAATATTAATATCAGTTACTGGTATTTAGCCACGCAGTGCTAAATGTGTGCTAGGCTATTCGTAACACGTCTAATAACGTTAAGTAGGTGTTTTGTACCAACATTAAACTTCTATAGCAAAATGAAAGCTGAAACTGTGGCTGTTCTGGAAGGTGTTTCATTATTTCTTCTCCTCTCCTCGTTTCTTTTAAAAAACTGATAAACAGTTCGATATTTCGGGACTTAAACAGAAGCGCTAACCTTTGGTGTCTGAAGGTAAATAAGCGGAGCGTGACCCGTAGTGTGTTTCGCTTTTGTCGCATACTGGATTCTGTACTGCATACTAATACTGCATACTAGTACTGCATACTACTACAAGGACCAGTATGAGTATCTAGTACATACCGAGAGCAGTAGGCCATTTCGAACATAGCATCACGCTATGAGATACTTAGCAATGTGTACAGCTGTGGTTTCCTTGTGTGAACTTCAGTTCTACATTATGTTCACTGGTCTTCGCACGTAGGACACAGCGAACCGCACACACCGTACCGCACACAACGCGCCTCACACAACGTGCCGCACACAACGCGCCTCACACAACGCACCGCACACACCGTACCGTGACAGTTCAGTACGAATACACGTACCGTTGCACCCCTACCTCACACTGATATTAATGAACAACCATGACAGTGAAGACAAACTGACTTAACATTGTTTAGAAACTACTCATGTGCTAACCATCCTACATGTATACCTCTATATAGTGGTATGGTGTAGTTATGGCTTCACAGGGAGTATATGACGCATACTGCACTGTTTTATCGGCCTGTTTCCATGAATACAGCTGCACACAGACCTTCCTTAGCACTTACTGCCAGAGTACACTGGACATTTCTACTTGCTCGAGTGCGCCTGCCAGTGGCCACGCTGGGAGCTGCAGCCTGAAGCAGGACGCACACACATCACTGTCTAACACCAAACACACACTCAGATACACACACGATATTCAGACTGCACACAACAAACGCAATGCAACAACCACAAGATCTTTGAAAGGGTTCAACACAACCTGACTGATAATAATCCAGAGACACTGTTGACTAACATCTCGTGAGGCAACGTCAATAAAACACGCCACGCGGTTTAAAGGTGCTGGACGGGTCCACTCACAGACGTTCCCGGTGTTGTCAAAGCTGTTGAGCACCTCGTCCACTCTGATGGGTCCAAGGTTGTCTCTGAAAGACAAAACACACGCTGTTCAGAACCTGCGGTCGAGGCCCGGGGGCCCGGGGCCACAGCCCCCCCGTCTCCTACCTGAGGAAGGCACAGTACTGGGGGGAGCAGCCACTTCTGTACTGGAACCAGTGGGCGTCCAGTGGGTCGTCTGTGTCGCAGGGGGGGGCCTGGGTCCGGGAGAAGAGGCTGAAGGAGGAGAACCTGCGGACGGACACCTGCCGCACCTCCGCGCTGTCCAGGTGTTTACGTCTCAGCACCTGCAACCACACACACACACACACACACACACACACACACACACACACACACACACACATACATACATACATACATACATACATACACACATACAGACGCGCGCACACACACACACACACACATACATACACGCACACACACACATACACCCCACACACACACACACACACACACACCTGTAGGTCACACCGAGCCGGGGCGGTACCCGGTGTACCCGGTAAACCCGGGGGGGGTGTTTGAGTCTCCGTTTCTCACCCGTCTCAGGATCGTCCACCGTGCGCGAGCCACGTCGGTTCCGCCGTGTGCGTCTCGCGCTCGTCGGTCGTGCGCGAGGACTTCACCCGTTTGTGCTGCGTCCATCTCCTAAATGAACTAATTACAGTGTCGGTGAGGTGTAAACAGACTGGGTGATATAATCACGGCACTAATGTCATTATTAATGATCTATATTATATTAATGCTCTATATTCTATAATCACGGCCGCGTGTTTTATTCAATATTCGGAGTTTGTCTCGCCGGTCTCGTTCCTCCAGTAAAACTACTTCCGTACACTTCCTGGCGTCTCGGAGGCAAGGAAAAGTAATCTATCACCTAACCATCGAACACAAGTTCTCGTAGTAAATCTACGAGTTTTTAAATATCGATTACTCGTGTCTGTGTGAAATGTCATATTTCCGCGCCGTCGTGTTGATTGCATGTGTGGTTCAAACCAGTGCGGTCTAAAGCTTCAAGATACAAACATATAAACAGACACGTTTAAAAAACGCAATAAAACAACATATAACGCACTGTATTAGCAGTAGTCTATTTTTAACGTATTAGCAGTGAGACGTGATATTAGCAATAGTCTCGAAATTATTTTATTTTATTTTTTACCTATTACATCAAATGATCTGGATTATCACCAGTTTGTGATGTTTCTGCGTCCAGTATGTCGGAGCATCTGTGTGTATGAGTGCAGGAGGACACGTGACCCCCCGAGGACGTGTGGTGTCTCCCCGAGTACACGTGACCCCCCGAGGACGTGTGATGTCCCCCCGAGTACACGTGACCCCCCGATGACGTGTGGTGTTCCCCCGAGGACGCATGTCCCCCCGATGACGTGTGTCCCCCCGTGGACGCGTCTCTGCACGCTGCTGGGACACCGTGATCATGTTGGGTGTCTAAAGAGGTTTCTTGGCACCCAGGGACCCGTAGACACTGCGGTCCACAACTCCAGGGTCCAGCTGAAGAGACTCGGGGACCTGGAGCGACATTTGAAGAGAAAACTGCGCTCAGTGCATCAGCGGTTTGCCGACGTGGCCGACAGTGACGTTATAGTGGTGAGACATGTTGATGTGAGTGTGTGGGAGCTGATGTGGTCCAGATGTGCTGCAGTAGTGTCCCTCCGTCTCTGATCTTGTACTGCAGGGACGCCGGCACGTTTACACCGCAGATGGACGTGAGATCTACAGACGGGCACACGGACTGGGTAAAGGCCTCCACCTACAAACCCCACTACTGCTTCTGACAACCCTAATAACACAAGTGGGCTGTAGGAGATAACGGTGCCTCCTCCCACAGGCGGGGCCGCGGTGCCCGTGCTCTGTGCAGACTGGGCTGGAGGTGTGAGCGGAACCATTCAGAGGGTCAGACTCTCTCCCACAGAGGCCGTGCTGGCTGCAAGCGTGAAGGACGCCCACAGCGAGCAGGCCAGGTGCATGCTGGTCCGATTAGAGCACTCCGCCGTGCCTCGGGAGCCCCTGCTTACACTGGACAAGGTGTTCAGCTTCGGTAAGTCATGTGATTCATGCAGTCACATGACTGCTGGAGTCTTATGAGTCTTGTGCAGCGTTGTGTTTGCAAGAGTTGCTAAATCATTAACAAACACTTTATGACTTTAAAGTGGGTGAATTTGAAAACAGGAAACCTGAAGATAAGATGGATTCCAGGGTCGTCATTGGGGAAACTGTGTGTGCCGTGGTATATGCAGCAGATGAAGTTTGCAGGGGGCATATCATTAAATATTCAGTGACTTTTAAAAGCAGTAGTGAATTTCTCATGCTGGTAGCTCATAAATGCTTTTGAAAAGATATACCCAGCCTAGATCAATTAAATATGTGAAATTACTGAAGGAGTATTTTGTACCATGACATTTTAAAAGTCCTTTAATGACATCATTCCTTCCTTCTCTCTGTATACATCTCTCCCTCCATATAATTCTCCGTGTGATTCAGAGTGGGCTTCTGATGATGTTCTGGTCTACACCACTCAAGAAGAACTTCAGTGCAGACACGTTTTCAAACTTCACCTAACGGACACTGGAGCCGACACCACCCTGGTTTATGAAGAAAACGACCCAGAGTAAGAGTGTGATTGTGGCTGGAGGCCATGTTTTGGAATGTTTTATGCCTTTCACTGTTTTCTAGAAACTTTATTATAGTGCAAATAAACTTTGATTCATGTCCTCCCACAGTTGTGAACGCAGTTGTGAACGTTTCCAGCCTGTTGTTGGCTGGTACCTGTTTGTCTCCATTGTCCTCGTGTTCTTCAGCAGACGTGTGTGTATGTGTGTGTGTGTGTGTGTGTGTGTGTGTGTCTGTGTACAGGTTCTTCGTGGAGGTCAGTCGCTCCAGAGACCAGCGGCTGCTGACGGTGAACTGCAGTAGTAAGAGGAGCTGTGAGGTGTGGCTGATTGACAGCCGTGCTCCCCTCTCACCCCCCCGACTGGTTCATCCTCGCCAGCCTGGTCTTCTCTACCACGTGGAGCATGCAGGTGGCCAGCTCTACATCCTGGCCAACACCGGCCCGGCCCAGGAGTACCAGGTGCCCACCACACCCCTCACACACCCAGTGATGCTACTGACACTTCTGAATGTTGGACCACTTGATGTTTGGAAAGACGGTTGCTGTGGGCAGCAGTACTTACATCGTCAAGTTGTTTTTAAATCCGTTAGACGTATGCAGCACATTTGCGAGGTGGAAGGAGATCCCTCCCCAGGCTGCTGATACTCTGACATGTTTGTGTATTCCAACTCGAAGGTGCTGAGAGCTCCTCTCGGCTCCCCAGACATGCAGCACTGGGAGTCCGTCTTCAGCCCAGAGCCTGGAGCAGTCATCAAAGACATGGAGGTGCTGCAGGAGCACTGTGTTTGTACAGTCCGAGAGCCCCAGGGTCGACTCCAACTCCACACCATCCCCTTAAGAGCACCTAACCGTGTGGCCATCGTCCAGGTGAGCTCACCTCCTTAATGAGATCATTCCTGAATTTAGCTGGAAACAATGCAGAAGAATAAAATGCGTTGAAGCATTCCAGAACTTTAAATTGCATATGTTTGCTATATGTTTGCATATGCCCCTGTGTTTGTGTACAAAAGCTAGAGATTAAGCATTGACCATGTTTATTACTGGTTATTACATCATTGCATTGATTTGGTCTGCTGGAAGAAGAAAACTTGTGTTGGGAAATGTGTGCGAGCAAAAGAAGAAACACGGACAGATTGTGTGATGAATGTGTGTTTTAAACTTTGCAATATCAGACAATGTCCAGCATATCAAAAATGGCAGTTACCGCCTCCTCCCAGTAAACTGAATATACAACATACTGGCGCAGTTTTACATTTACGACATTTAGTAGACGCTCTTATCCAGAGCGACTTACAAAAGTGCTACGTAGTTGCTTGGAATCTCCAAGGTAGTATAGATAGTCCTGAACACAAGGTACTCTAAGCTGGAAAAACCACTAGACGAAAGTCATGATACCTAACAATTATGCCAAGTCATTATTATACCTGAATATACACATCACCTGAGGAAAAAGACAGTAAGCAATTCCTATAAACCAAATATGCACAATACCTGAGAAAAAGACAGTAAGCAATACCTATAACAAACACATGAGGAAAGAGACGATAAAGCACAATAGACGAAAGTATAATTATGTAAAGAGTTTTCAGTTTTCGTCAGTTTTCACAAAGGAAAGCAAGCAGTGTGGGGGGAGTTACAGGCAGCGTGCAAACACAGTTACGGGGGGGGGGGGGGGGGGTTAAATGCGGCGCGAGGGGCGCTAACGGCGGCGCGAGGGGCGCTAACGACAGTCTCATAATTTAATCAATAACAGGTGCATGGTTCCTAATGAGAATCACTATCCCAATTACACATCAACACAAGCAGGAAGTGAATATACAGCTGGTCATTCTGGCTGCCAGCGTGTGTGCGTGGGTATCAAAGATGTCACCCATCCCTGTAATCCAAGATAATATCACATTTAACTGAAATATTGATATCTCCCCATGTCTTTCTACTGTGCCGTCTTCATAAGACTCTATAACAAACCGTTCAAAGTAAATATTTTTTTAAACAAACCGGAGCAATTTTTGAAACAATGGGGCAATATGGCACACAGCCAGTAGTCAAAGATTAGCAACACCACAGACAAACCAATCCACACAGAAAAACAAATATTATTCAAAGGCAAATAACCTTTTAAATCTGTGATATCTTTTAAACCTACATCTTGGCAACCTCAATCTGGAACCCGACAGAAGCAACATGAATTGTCAAAACAAGAGGTTGTTGGGGTGAGTGAGAACTTCCTGCTTCCTCTGACCCAGCACACCTGAGAGGACATTCGTCTTGCTAGATATTTTACTCTAAATCTTTCCATCCTGTTCCTATTTGTTATTTTCACAGGCAAATAAAAGAAAAGGTTAAAACAGGCTGAATTAACCGAGAATAAAAACGTTCTCATGAACTGGTGTTAACACTAAAATTCCTGAGCTAGTGATGAGAGGATGTGTGTCTGGGCCTGGATTTAAACAGCTGGAGAAACGGAGAAAGACTCCTCTCTGAAGTCAAATATCATTTCCTTTGTTTCGGACAATAAAGATCCAAGAAAGAGCGTTTACACTAAATGAAATCACCAAATTTATCACCAAATTCATCCACCACAAGATCACGGTCTGTTTCATCATTGCTGAGCTGAGATCAGTGATGGATTTAATACCTCTGCAGATGGAGTGATGTGTCTGCTCGTGTTCTGGAGCTGATAGCTCATTTGTGTACAGGACAAACACAAGAGGTGACAGGAGCCCCGCCTGAGGACCATCGGTAGAAGATAAGAGAACATCAGATAACCCGTCATTTCCCCTCACCTTTGAGATCTATCAGTTAAAAAGTCAACCAGCCAACATATTAATCCCGGATCAATATTATGATTGCCGGCTAGTCCGTCTGCTAACGTG